>NC_140955.1:98980086-99145086 GCF_014529385.1 Adiantum capillus-veneris
ACAATATGTAATGGCTACTCCGGTTACTTCCAAATAGGTATTGCATTGGAGGATCAATTGAAAACAACCTTCATCACTCCTTGGGGTTGTTATGCTTGTAAAGTCATGAAGTTTGGTTTGAAAAATGCTCCAGCAACATTTCAATGTCTCATGAACATGGTGTTTCAAGCATTCTTTGGGAAGTCTATTAGAGTGTTCATAGATGACTTTTGTATCTATAGCTCTAAAGCATTACATCTACAGAAGGTAGAAGAGGGCTTGAAGAAGCTATATGAAATTGGAGGTCAACTCAATCTCGACAAGTGCCACATAGGTGAGGATGAAGTGATCTTGGTTGGTCACAAGGTTTCTTCCAAAGGCATTGAGGTGGATCCAGCAAAGGCAAAAGCTCTCATTGAGCTACCATCACCAAAGAATCTTAAGGAGATAATTTCATTCATTCAAAAGGTGAAGTACATTTCACACTTCATTCACTTGGCATCGGAGTTACTTCACCCCCTTCAAAAGTTGACACAACAAGTAGACTTTGCATGGTTTGATGAGCTTGAAGAGTACTTTTCTTGTATAAAAGTGGTTTTGTCTGAGCTATCAACGCTCATGCATCCTTGTTGAGAGTACACATTATTTGTTGACTCTAGTGTTGGGAAGGAAACAATTGGTGCAGTTTTATTACAGCAATATCCATATAGCACTAAGATGTGGCCTGTCTACTTTTCTAGCACGGTCATGAATTCACTTGAAAAGAATTACATAGAAGCAGAGTCTATGATGCTTTCTCTTGTCTTTGCAGTGAGAAAGTTTAGATCGTGCTTTTTGCCAAAACCTTTTATCATACTCACTGCTGAAAACTTGTTTCCTTGGGTGTCATCTCCAATGACACTAAGTCCAAGGATTTCAAAATGGATCATGGAATTGCAAGAGTTCCAATACTCTTTCAAGGTAAAAGATAATGTGTGCACACAATTAACAGGGATTCTCACCTATAGAGTGCATAAGAAGGACATCAAGGTGCCTAAAGTAAAAATCCTACCCTTACCACCACCTAAAAGTTTACCTAATGCATTCACATTGTTTTTTGATGGAGCATTTAGGAAGGCCACATGAAAAGCAAGGGGAAGGCTTGTGTTGCTTGATCCATATGGTGAAGTTTGTATGAAAGAGCATGTAAATTATCTAGGTTCCACAAGCAACAATGAATCAAAATATGATATACTACTCCATGGTTTGAAAATGTGTGTCGCTTAAAAGATACAGCGTCTCATGGTAAAAGGGGCTGCACTTCTCATTTGAAGCAAATTCTAGGCATTTGGGCTTGTAAGAATAAAAGATTAAGGCAAAAGGTTCATGGCATCCGTAGACTCTTCAATCAATTTGAGGAAGTGCAATTGTATCATATCCCTAGGAAAAAAAATGAGGATGCTGATATGCTTGCACAAAAAGCGGCTGCATGTGTTGAGAGTGAAGTGCAGGTCGTCTTGGCAGCATTAGAGGTAAAGCAACCAAGGTACCAGGGGATGAAGTCGCTAGCTCTCATTGTGGGATACATTTTAGACGGTGAGTTTCTAGAGGGCTTCACAAAGGCTCAAAAGCAGAGCCTCATAAGAAGACAAGTTCTTATTTGTTCTGTCCAAGTGCTCTCTACCAAAGAGGAAAAGACCAAGTTTGCAAGAGAATTCCAACAACCAAGGAGCCTCCAACCATTCTTGAAGGTTTGCATGAGGAAGCGTGTGGTGGTCATTTTTCACAAGAACTCATTGTGAAAAAGATTTTTCTTGTTGGGTATGTTTGGCCAAGCTTGCACATTGACGTTCAACACTGGTGTAAAAGATTCCACAATTGTCAAGTAAATGGAAATAAGCACCTGCTGCATGGTCCACATCAATTAGTCCTTGCAAATGGCCCATTTGAAAAATGGGGCATTGATGCTATGGGTCCATTACCTAGGACTAAAAATGGAAAATTGTACATCTTGGTGGCCATAGACTACATGACTAGGTCGGTAGAAACTCAAAGTGTGGCAAGATTAAATGAGAGGACAATTACCAAGTTTGTGTACACTCACATTTGTTACAAATTTGGCACACCGTTGAAGATTTTTTTTGATAATGAGTGTGTTATTTCCAAGAATTGTATGGACAAGAGTGTCTCACTCCACTTAAATGGATAGGCCCTCTAATAAGAGTTCAAGCATCCCAAGATATGTTAGATGAAATGCAATTGTAGAAGGACCTTACTTTCCAAGACATAAAGATTACTCAAGATAGATAGAAGAGTTATGATGACCCTAAACAATCACATAAGAGTTACACTGACCTTAAGTGGTTTATTCGTTGAAGAAGGAGAAATGGTACTTCTGAGAGTCAAACCTAAACATAGCTCCTTATCAATGGAGAAGTGTAAGAAGCTCAATGCCAGATATTTTGGACCTTTTTTAGTCATAGAGAGAATCAATGATCAAGCTTATAAACTCTTGGTATCACCACATATAAAGATACATCATGTTTTTCATGTCAACTTACTCAAGAGGTATGTACTTGACCCAAATTACATTCTTGATGATTCTCAATTGTCTACTTCCATCGATGGGACTTTTGAAGTATACCATGAAGTGATTCTGTGAGGTCCCCACCCCACCATATCAACGGCGGATCTGATGGTGAACCTGGTGGCCACTAGATCTACCATCATATCCGCCGTTGATACGGTAGGGTGGGGACCTCACACCTGGTATCAGAGCCTAGGTTAGGCTGGGAAATAAAGTCGTATTGTTTGAATATTTAAATAAGGAACTGAAAGTATATAGGTAGTTGATCCGAATTCCTTGCATTGGTGTTGCAGGAAGACCCCGTGCTCGAATATCGGAAGTTTCAAGTGTTTGATCTTATTTATGAGCAAGCTCGAAGATCCCCAGTTTACCAGTTCAGACGAGATGTCATGGAGATACTGTTGAAGGCTTATACGCCACACTCCACTCGCATTGATAAAGGATGGGAACTTGATTGGACATTTCCAGGAGGGGTTTACTACATCAACGCTCGGAAGCTAGGATGCCTGGCTACCGATTTGAAGAAGATACGTTGGGGAGAAGAGTTGAGGGTCATAGAGATATTCTACTTGGTGCCTACTCGATTGGACCAGACTGTTTCAGACAACTTCAATCAAACCATCAACGACTGGCTCTTGGAGAAGGTCACCAACGTGATCCCAGTGAACCGAGTCAAAACCTTTGTATTACTGAAAGCGGAACTCCGGCTTGATATCTTAGTTTATTATCCACTCAAGAATGAGTATAGAAACTATTACACGAATGAAGTAGTGCATCATGTGAATACCATCTCCTAAGCGTATTTTATACGCAATCCATAAAGCCATGTAATAAGCTGATCATCAGTTATCCTAAACCTTGAGGGGTTTCGATTGTAATAAATTTTTATCAATAAAGTGTTTCTTTTGTCTCTGAATCTTGTCTCTTGATAAAGTGGAATTTTGAAATTTTATTAAAGTCTTGTGTCTATTTTGAAATCCAAGTAATGGTATCAAGAATTTCGTATAACCCATGTAGGCACCGCCTGTTGCTCTGTACTCGGCAGCGCAAGAGAAGAAGCTCCTCCTTAAGCAAGCCCAACCTCCGATCTTTAAGGGCGAGGGGGAAAATGTGGAGAGAGATGCAGAAGTATGGATGGAAGCCATGGACGATTACTTTGAAGCTGCAGGGACCCAACCCGTAAATCAGACCATGCTTGCGATGTTCCGCCTGACTGGCAATGCCAAGATATGGTGGAAGCAACATTGCACGGACATGGATATTAAGGGATCTTCCCAATCCTGGGAAGACATTAAAGCTGCAATAATGGGGCGATATTTACCGCCTACCTATAGAACCTTGAGGATGAATGAATTCTTTTCACTTCGGTAGCTGAATTCATCTGTCGAAGAATACTATGCAAAGTTTGTCACTCTTCGGAGATATGCTCCTAAGATGACCTTGGAACAACAGGTGGCAAGGTTCTGCCAAGGACTAATCGACCCCCTGAATACTCGGTTGGAAGCTCTCAGGCCGACGACGCTACAGGATGCCTTGTTGAGGGCCAAACCTCTAGCTCTCGAAGTACAAGAGGCTAATCAGAACAGGAGGAATCATTGGGCAAAGAGGTCAAGGACGACTGCTTGGGATAATAGACCAGCCAACCAAGCGTATAACCAGCGCCCTGTTGTGGCTACCACCACAACCATGAAGTTCCCTAATGTTTGATGCTATGGTTGCGGTGAGCATGGGCATTACAGATCCAATTGCCCTAGGAACATTCAGGCGACCAACGCCAATGCCATACCCTTGAATACCCGTGGGTGTGGCCAAGCTAATGGAAGAGGAGGATGAGGAAGGATGAACAGAGTGCGAGGGCGTGGAGCTACCGCCAAAGTGAATGCGGCAGTGGTACAACCAACTGTGGGTGATGAAGCAGTGGAGAGAGCAACCCTACATGCTGCAATTGACAATCCCAATGGTTGCGAGCAATACGCAGTCATTCATATGCCAGGATCTCTCAGAGGTGAACAAGTTAACTTCCTTATAGATTGTAGTGGTACTCTTTCATTTATTTCACCCCGATGCATGAGAAAGCTAAAGCTAGTGAGGCGGTCCGGGGCGGGCAACAAGAAGAGTGGCCTCTAGACACCCTTCAAGGCTCCCGTGCTGCTCAATGGGGCTGGGGCACAACACAACACAAACCAAAACAACAAACCCACCACCAAATCCCAACTACACAAGGGGCACCACCTAGTTTAAGAGCGAACTAGGACGCAAAAGAGGAGAATCGTTAGAGCAACCCACAAACAAGCAAGGAATACTAACACAAGAGAGAGAGAGAGAGAGAGAGAGAGAGAGAGAGAGAGAGAGAGAGAGAGAGAGAGAGAGAGAGAGAGAGAGAGAGAGAGAGAGAGAGAGAGAGAGAGAGAGAGAGAGAGATAGTGCTCGGGCTGCTTTGAAACGTATCGGCAATGATCAAGCAAACACAACTATATATTTAAGAAAGAGAGAGAAAGGGGGAGGGGGTGCTTGTTGCATTAATACCTTCTTACAAATCTGTCATGACAAAGCAAAGTGAGATTAGTACTTGTTCAACATAGCTTGCGTAAATTTCACCACAACACATCACAAGAAAAGCCACCCCAATCACTGTCTTAAGGCCAGGGGAGTCCTCTCCACCCTGTCGCCCTCTTACAGTATGTGGGATTTATGGCTAGATTGATGACAACACCAGAGACAAGCTATCAAGAACTTAACAAAAAACACCAAGACACTTACGCATCATTGTTGTCCATTACTTCACGTTGGAAGGGAGACAAAGTATCCAAGCTTAGTCCAAATCCACCCTCCTTGATTCAGCGAATGTCGGGCTTACACTAGTAGGAGAAATGATAGATTTCCTACTCTCAATTGAATGATCACTCTCTCTCTTACAATGGCATAGATTTCCCTTGCTAATCCCCTATTACAACACATGCACATGCATAAGACAATGAGCTTCCACTCAAGAGCTCCTTCTAGAGAGGTTGAGCTTGGCTTCTCAAGCTATAGCATAGTGCTCTTGCTTATGGCTCCCCCCTTTTATGCTAGCTACACCCTCCTTTTATAGAAATTTTGAAGGCTAGGGTTACTCCTCTAACCATGGTTGGTTAGATTTTCAGCAATTTATCTAATTTCTTTTGCTTGGAATTATCAAGAAGTTGGTGGGGAAAGAGAGAGGAGAGAAATGGAGGTGATAGGACTTTTCATAGTGGGTTAGTGTTAGTAGAGTTAGTATTAATTTACAAATGGAATTGGATATTTACAATGGGAGTATCCATGTAGGATACAAATAAGGAAGAAAGACTCTTAAGAGGTAAGAAAAGGTGGATTTCTTACAAGGTTGATGCTCCAAGTGTCTTGAGTAGGGCCAATTTTGACGCTTGTTGTCGATCCACTAGCTTTGACGGTACATTTTTTCTCCACTCTTGACCTTCCTTGAGAGACAAGGTAATTGAAGTTGAGTAATCAACCACCATGATGCTGTCTTTTAAGAGAAGAGGCTGAATTTTGTGGTTTTTTGATAGATATAGGTAATTTGGAGGAGGAAAAATGAGACTAGGTGGTCAATTTTGGAATGGAATTGTGTGTGGGAGGTATGAGTTCACCATGGTTTCTCTTATTCTTCAAGGTTGAGGAGAAGGTGAGTAGTGTGCAGAGAGGAGTGGTGAGAGAGATGGGGATGATGAGTGGAGAAGTGTGTGTGAAAGAGGAAAATGATAAAGTGGAAGAGAGAGTGTGGCTGCATAGCATGGGAAAACTGGGGTCCACTAAAAAAATCATAGCTCACAGCTGGTAGCTCCAAAAATCATGAAAAAATTTGGGGTGATTATTCAAAGCGTGGGCTACATTTTCTCTTTTGACCACCGCTCCAAATTCGGAGTGGAGATAGGTGCCAAAATTCTCACCAAAAAGCCTGTTTTATATGCCTGCAAAAGTCTTTTAGTGGTCCCCTCCTTTGTTGAATTTGTACAATGCATCCAAGAGTGAGCCCCTCCTTTGTCATATTATAATACAAAGCATTCAAGTTGCCCTTGACCCATGCATGGAGGAGGATTATTGGTGAAATAAGAAATATATACATGGTGGGACTAGTGTATGGACTATTCATGGACTTTAGCTCAATGAGCACATGGTGTTAGAATAATGAGTAAAAATAATAATAAAAATATGGAGGAGTTATGGATATGGAAAGATATTGGAATCATATGATATGGTCCCTCCTTGAATTATTTTGGGTGAAAGAGGAAAAGGTATGCAAGTAAATAATATAATAAAAGTAACCAATGAGTAGAAATCAATTTTTTGTTTTCACAAGGGTGAGGGTGAAAATGTGGGAGTGATTTGTATAAAGGAAAAATATGAGGTTAGAGTATGTACATATTGGCAAAATAAAATAAAATATAATTATGGTGTAAGAGGATGAAAGAAGGTGTACATAGGTTTAATAAACACACACCTAAGTAGAAATATTTAAATAAAATACCAAAATAATTATTAAAAATCCCTATATTTAGGCCATATATACAATGAAATATTTACACACAAAGAGGCCATAATATACTTTTATTTTTTTTATTTTTTTATTTTTTTTGGCTCACCTAGCCCAGTGACTAGCTAGCTGAGGGTTTTTAAGAAGATATGGGAAAAGTCCCGTGACTCACGCACGCCTATGTACAGTGAAATGGTAGGGATAGCCACAGTGTTTGGGTGATTTTGGTAGGGTGAGGTAACTCACTGTGGCAATTACAAAGAGCCGAAAAAACGGCTATCATTAGCCCTCCCCCTGGATGATGGTATATTCATGTACCATCATAGAGCATCTTTTCCAAAGAGAGTGCTTCAGAGTCCTTGACGAGATCTTCATTGTTTGGCCCCTCAGAATTTTGGCTGGAGTTACACTCATGCTTCATGTAACAATACTTACATGAGACAGCGGCCTTTGGACAGATCTTTGGTAGATCCTTTGGTAGAAGGCGACTCAAATAGGGCTTCAAGCGATACCCGTTTACCTTCCTGGAGAGCTCTTTACCATTCAAGTCCATAAGCTGATAGTAGCTAGAATTGAAAGCCTTCTTGACTATGTATGGCCCTTGCCATCTAGTTTCAAACTTGGCATCAAAACGATTGTCAAGTCGATTGTCATACCTTAGCACAAGCTCTCCTTCCTTGATGCCTTTGTCCTTCAGTTTCTTGTCGTGCGTTTCTTTCGCTTGTGTGGCTTTCCTCTTGTAGCACTCGTATGCTGCTTCTCTTTTCCACTCAAGCTCCACTAACGTAAGAAGTCGATCCATCCATACCTCTTGATCATCTTGTGCTGATTTGCCATGAAGTCGCATTGTTGGAATGTTTAGCTCAATTGGCTGTAAAGCCTCTTGACCATAGACCAAGTGAAATGGTGTGAACTCCGTGGCTTCCCTATATGTGGTTCGATACGCCCACAAGGCACCATCCAAGAAGTCATCCCATAATTTTGTCTTGTTTTGCACCATCTTTCTAATGATTCCTGCAATGACACCATTAGCCTTCTCCACCAAACCATTTGACTGTGGGTAGTATGGTGTGCTATGACGATGTAGAATGTGAAGCTCTTCACAAACTTCTGTGAGCAATCCTTTTCTAAACCCTGGACCATTATCAGAAACAATCTCCAAAGGTGTGCCAAATCTACAACAAATGTGAGTGTAGACGAATTTGCTCACTGTCTTCTCATTTACCTTTGCCACACTTTGTGCTTCCACCCATCTAGTCATATAGTCTACAGCCACTAGAATGTAGAGTTTACCATTTTTTGTCCTAGGCAGAGGACCCATAGCATCAATGCCCCACTTTTCAAAGGGTCCATTTGCAAGCACTATTTGCCTCGGGCCATGCACCAACCTTCTATTTCCATTTATCTGACAAGTGTGACAGCTTTTACACCAATGTTCAACATCCACATGCAAACTTGGCCAAACATACCCCGAAAGCAAAATCTTCTTCACAGTTAATTCTTGGGCAAAATGACCACCACATGCCTCTTCATGCAAACCTTTTAGAATGGCTGGAATTTCCTTAATAGTTGGTACTCGTCTGCACACTTGATCCTTCCCTCTTTGATAGAGGGAGCCTTCTAGGAAGAGATATACGCTTGCCTTCTTCATGAGTCTCCTCTTCTGAGCTTTTGTGAAGTCTGGTGGAAACTCACCCTCCAAAATGTAGCCAATGATGGGAGCCAATGACTCCAATCCCTGGTACCTCGGTTGCTTCACAGCAGCCGCCACCATGATGACCTGCACTTCTTTCTTTACACATGCAACGGCTTGTTGTGCAAGTAAATCAGCATCTTCATTCTGTTTCCTAGGAATATGATATAGTTGCACTTCTTCAAATTGATTAAACAATCTACGAATGGCATGAACTTTTGTGCGTAAGCTCTCATTCTTGCATGCCCAAATGCCTAAAATCTGTTTAACAATGAGAAGTGCATCTCCCTTTACCATGAGGCGTTGTATCCCTTGGCCAATGCACATCTTCAAACCATGAAGTAGAGTGTCATATTCTGCTTCATTGTTGCTAGCTGAACTTGGTAGATTGAACTTCTCTTTCATGACCACCTCTCCACTTGGGTTGAGCAACACTAGCCCTCTCCCTGCTTTTCCTGTGGCTCGACGAAAAGCTCCATCAAAGAACAAAGTAAAAGCATTAGGAATACTTTTTGGTGGTGGCAATGGTAGGGTCTTTACTTCAGGCACCTTAATCTCCTTTTCGTGCACCCTATAAGTGAGAATCCCTACCAATTGTGCACGCACACTATCTTCTACCTTGAAAGAGTATTGAAACTCTTGCAACTCCATAATCCACTTTGAGATCCTAGTACTAAGATTCATTTGAGATGACACCCAAGGGAACAAATTTTCTGCAGTGAGAATTACAAAAGGTTTTGGTAGCAGGTAGGATCTAAACTTTCTCACCGCAAACATGAGAGAAAGCATCATGAGTTCTGCTTCTGTGTAGTCTCTCTCCAAAGCATTCATGACCCTACTAGCAAAGTAGATGGGTCGCATCCTTGTACTGTGGGGATCTTGTTGTAGCAGCACAGCACCAATTGTTTCTTTCCCAGCACTAGAGCTAACAAAGAATGTGTACTCCCAACAAGGAGGCATGAGTGTTGGTAGCTCTGACAAAATGACTTTAATGTTACAAAAGTACTCTTCAAGCTCATCAGACCATGCAAATTCTACTTGTTGTGTCAACTTTTGCAAAGGGTGAAGTAACTCCGAGGCTAAGTGAATGAAGCGTGACATATACTTCACCTTTTGAATGAATGAGATGACCTCCTTAAGACTCTTGGGTGATGGTAGCTCAATAAGAGCCTTTGCCTTCGAAGGATCCACTTCAATGCCTTTGTAAGAAACTTTATGACCAAGCAAGATTACTTCATCCTCACCTATATGGCACTTGTCGGGGTTGAGTTGACCTCCCATGTCGTAGAGCTTCTTTAAACCTTCTTCTACCCTTTGTAGATGCAATGATTTTGAGCTATAAATACAGAAATCATCAATGAACACTCTAATTGACTTTCCAAAGAATGCTTGAAACACCATATTCATGAAACGTTGGAATGTTGCAGGAGCATTTGTCAGACCAAATGGCATGACTCTAAAAGCATAACAACCCCAAGGAGTGATAAAGGTTGTTTTCAATTGATCCTCCAGTGCAATCCCTATCTGAAAGTAACCTGAGTAACCATCGCACACAGTGTACTTCTCATGACCAGCTACCTCATTTAGTATCTCATCCTGGAATGGGAGGGGAAAGTGATCTCTCTTTGTTGCCTCATTGAGGGGACGATAATCCACACACACCCTCCACTTGCCGTTCTTCTTAGGAGTGACAACAACAGGAGAGACCCACTCTGAATTCTCCACTGGATAAATAAACCCTGCTGCTAGAAGCTTTCTTACCTCCTTGAGTAAAGCCTGCTCCTTGATGACTCCTAGCCTTCATAGCTTCTGAGCCTTAGGTGTGGCCTCTGGCTTCAACTCAATTTTGTGTTGAACAGCATCTACTCCACGCACATCGGTGTAGTCTTTAGCAAAAAGCCTAGGAAACTTCATTAGCACACATTTGAACTCCTCTCTTTCATTCGTTGTAAGTGTTGTCGATAGCATACCTTCCAGCATCCCTTCATCTTGATCACCTTCGTTCTCTTGAGGACCTACCTCCTCCAAGCCTTGACAAGAGGTCTCTTGGTTGCTTGGCTTAAACCTTACCCCCATGACTTCGATGGAAGACTCCTCTTCAGTAATGCTTCCGCTACTTTCTTCTTCTGAAGTGCTATCGGTCCAACCTTCTTCCGTCTCACTTTGAGATGGTTCTTCATGGAGCTCCTCTTGGCGTTGCTCCTTCATGTCAAAGACAACCTTCTTGTGATTGTCATTCCTGCAAATTAGCTTTCCACTCTCCCAATCCTGCAAAGCTCGCATTTTCATTAGCCATGGTCTTCCTAGGATAAATGGGTAACCATTTCCCTTGGTAGACATGACATAGAAATCCACTGCCTTCTTAATGCCAAAGGCCTCCACAAAAACATTTTTACAGATGCCTACGCACCTAGCCTTGCTATTGTTTGCCATCTTGACCCTAATTTCAGGTGTCTCATGGATGTCCATGCCTAGTTTTTGCATGAGTCCCTCTGTCATGATGCAAATTTGTGCACCCCCATCCACTAGACCTTTCCTAACCAATCTCCCTTTGATGTAACAGTCTAGCACCGGTGTAATGTCCTCATTCATTTCAGCTTGTGCAATTTTTACAACAGGCACACTCTCTTTTACCTTTCTCCTAGTGCTAACCGCCCTTGTTAAATCCCTCCTAACTTGTGGACATAATGCAAGAAATTGAGGCCATGAAATATCAGGACCCTTACCTCTCATGTCTTCCAACAAGTTGTACGGAGCCATACCATGTCCAAGAGGGAAGTCTTGGAGGTTGATACGACGTCGAGTCCCCTTGGTTTCCTTGGTTTCCTTTGCCTTCTTGCCTTGTCCATGGTCACTCTGTGATGTGACTCCTTCTTTCTCTTTACCTTTTCCTCGGCCACGCTTAATTCCATTGGCTTCCATGTCAACCTCATTTGAATTTGTCACCTCTACCACATGCACATTTGGATCTGGCAAAGGTGGAACTCCTTCTACCCCTTGTGGAGGTGGTCTTGGTCCATTTGGCCTTTGTAGAAGCCTTGGTTGTTGACCAGTTCCTTCACCTGCATTCATCACTGGGTAATTCAAGTTAGGCCTCCCTGGCTCCCCACGGGGCCAAGGACAATTATACATCCCATGTCCAGACTCTCCGCAATTCCAACATTGCAAGACTCTCCTAGGTCGTGGATCTCGCTCTTCAGACTTCTTTGCTTGTCCCTTTGGACCTACAGCTTGTGCAAGGTGAATTGACAGGCTGCTTAAAGATTCGTTTAACTTCTCAATTACTTCCGCCGTTACCTCAGGAAGCTCCCTCGATGTTGATGCTTGTGACTTACCTTTGGGTCTAAGAACTTCTATTGGAACCTCTCCCCTTAAGCACTTGAGTTTCCTATACTTCTCAGCAGCCCTAGTTTCAGCTGCATCAAAAGTAGCAGGTGCACCCGCCTCAACTTTTACCTTAATGTCAGGAAAGAGTCCGGCTATGAACCTCTCCTTCTTTAAAAATTCTGCACCATCACCAGGGTTAGCAACATTTCGTATCCATAGAGCCCAAAGACGTAGAAACTCTTGCTTGTACAAGTAGTAGTCATCTAAGTCTTTTTGCTTATGAGAAACAATGTCTTGCCATAGTTTTTGAGTGTTTTGGGGATCAAAGAAGTATCTCTTAAAACGATTCAAAACTTCTGTGTAATTCCCCTTAACTTCCTCAGGCAAAGAGTCAAACCAAGTACTAGCATCTCTCCTAAGGACCACCTCAAACATTTCTACACGTTCTTGATCGGTTACTATCCTCTTGATACGGCAAGACATCTTGAAATTTGCTAAAAATAATTCTGCATCCTCTCCAGGCTCTCCAAAGAAAAGAGGATACCCAGACATTTGGCGTTGGCTCTCCATTATTATGAAAGATTACAACACGAGTTACAATAAGGGATACAATAGAGATCTAGAACCACTCGCCTGCAAATGAAGAAGTGAGAAAATACCACTCTAGGTTTTCTTCTTCAGCTATCCAAGCTTCAATAAGGTCTCGATTTGTTTGATCAAAACAAAATGGTAGACTATTGATGAGCTCTAAGAAGGGTTGAAATTCTTCAAAGCTAAGGCGATAAACAGAAATCTCTAGAACTTCATTTTCTGGATCCAAAAGAGCAACCACGTCCCAAGTGATAAATTGCACTTGCTCTACAATTCCCAATGCACAAGCGGTTTGTATAAAAACTAGATCTTCATGCTCGTCGAAGGCCGTGAGAAAGTAGCAATTGACTAGGAGCTCCTTTCCTTCGAGTTCCACACAGTCGGAGTGAGGCAACCTTCTCACAATTTCATAAAGAACATCCTCATCAAGTCCGATCAAGTTTGCAAGATTTAAAGACTCCACTTGTGCTACAAAATTCCTGGACAAAAACTCCTTAGGATTATGGTTAAATCATTCAAAAGCATAAAGAGATTTACAATGTCTCTATGAACAAAGTGTCATAGAAAGTAGAGAAGGATGAGAATTTATACAATTTTGCAATCTTCTCTATGCTCTCTTTATTAAGACAAGCTCTGAATAGCTCCCTATCTCCTTTGTTGAAAGCGAACGGAAGACTATTAATAAGACGCAAATGAGGGAAAAATTCACCAAATGTGAGTCTATGAAGCATGAACTCTGGCCGCAAGTTTCCTGAAGAGTCTTCCTCAATGGTGAAATGCACTCGCCAAACGCCAAATTTCACTCTATTTACCAATCTTAGGGCACACACTAGTTGGATGAATGCGCGGTCTTCCTTAGTGCCCAACAACAAGAGGAAAATGGAATCCACGCGTAGGACCTTCCGTCTTAACTTCACCACCCTCTTGTTATGAGGGAGACGCCTTACTACTTGCTCCTGCAACTCAATTGGTAATAGAGCTAGATCTCTAAGGATTGAACTTTCACTGCACACACATTCCCAGTTAGAATAAATGATCGTTTTTTTGTTTCTTGTAACAACTTGGACAAAGAAAAAACAAACATACACACTACTTTGCCGGGCTGCATTTCATTTTAAAATAAAATGAACACATGTACATCAAAGGAAGTGTGGTAGTTGATGAGAGGTAGAATGACAGGGTTTGGTGATGCAAGAATTTCTCCTGCTCTTTGGGCACCAAACATGAATACCATTCGTTGTTGAAAATGGATCTTTCTACTAATTGCAACGTTTATTCTAATGTGTGGAGTAAAATGAAAGGGAAAAACCTCTATTCCTGGGCCATTATCCATGGCCTATGCATGTCCTAATGCTTAAAACAAAACAAAAATATAGACGTCCAAACTAAGGTCGTACCTAATGAGAGGCAAAATAAAAGGATTTATTGAAGCGTTTATCTCGGCCAACCTAAGAGGACCTAAAATTCTACGAATGACACGTTGAAATTGCAACTTAGTACTAACAATTATGTGCACCTTTTGCCTTGCAATGGGAATGAAGGGATCATACAAAGCTTCGTGATTCATGCAAACTACTTGACTATGCTAAAGGTTGATTCTACACAAAAATACACAAGCCGTCCTCAGTGGGGGCACCAAAATTGAGGCGGTCCGGGGCGGGCAACAAGAAGAGTGGCCTTTAGACACCCTTCAAGGCTCCCGTGCTGCTCAATGGGGCTGGGGCACAACACAACACAAACCAAAACAACAAACCCACCACCAAATCCCAACTACACAAGGGGCACCACCTAGTTTAAGAGCGAACTAGGACGCAAAAGAGGAGAATCGTTAGAGCAACCCACAAACAAGCAAGGAATTTACACTAACCCTAACACCAATGGAATACTCTCACACACTAAACACGAGAGAGAGAGAGAGAGAGAGAGAGAGAGAGAGAGAGAGAGAGAGAGAGAGAGAGAGAGAGAGAGAGAGAGAGAGAGAGAGAGGGAGAGAGATAGAGAGAGAGAGAGAGAGAGAGAGAGAGAGAGATAGTGCTCGGGCTGCTTTGAAACGTATCGGCAATGATCAAGCAAACACAACTATATATTTAAGAAAGAGAGAGAAAGGGGGAGGGGGTGCTTGTTGCATTAATACCTTCTTACAAATCTGTCATGACAAAGCAAAGTGAGATTAGTACTTGTTCAACATAGCTTGCGTAAATTTCACCACAACACATCACAAGAAAAGCCACCCCAATCACTGTCTTAAGGCCAGGGGAGTCCTCTCCACCCTGTCGCCCTCTTACAGTATGTGGGATTTATGGCTAGATTGATGACAACACCAGAGACAAGCTATCAAGAACTTAACAAAAAACACCAAGACACTTACGCATCATTGTTGTCCATTACTTCACGTTGGAAGGGAGACAAAGTATCCAAGCTTAGTCCAAATCCACCCTCCTTGATTCAGCGAATGTCGGGCTTACACTAGTAGGAGAAATGATAGATTTCCTACTCTCAATTGAATGATCACTCTCTCTCTTACAATGGCATAGATTTCCCTTGCTAATCCCCTATTACAACACATGCACATGCATAAGACAATGAGCTTCCACTCAAGAGCTCCTTCTAGAGAGGTTGAGCTTGGCTTCTCAAGCTATAGCATAGTGCTCTTGCTTATGGCTCCCCCCTTTTATGCTAGCTACACCCTCCTTTTATAGAAATTTTGAAGGCTAGGGTTACTCCTCTAACCATGGTTGAGTTAGATTTTCAGCAATTTATCTAATTTCTTTTGCTTGGAATTATCAAGAAGTTGGTGGGGAAAGAGAGAGGAGAGAAATGGAGGTGATAGGACTTTTCATAGTGGGTTAGTGTTAGTAGAGTTAGTATTAATTTACAAATGGAATTGGATATTTACAATGGGAGTATCCATGTAGGATACAAATAAGGAAGAAAGACTCTTAAGAGGTAAGAAAAGGTGGATTTCTTACAAGGTTGATGCTCCAAGTGTCTTGAGTAGGGCCAATTTTGACGCTTGTTGTCGATCCACTAGCTTTGACGGTACATTTTTTCTCCACTCTTGACCTTCCTTGAGAGACAAGGTAATTGAAGTTGAGTAATCAACCACCATGATGCTGTCTTTTAAGAGAAGAGGCTGAATTTTGTGGTTTTTTGATAGATATAGGTAATTTGGAGGAGGAAAAATGAGACTAGGTGGTCAATTTTGGAATGGAATTGTGTGTGGGAGGTATGAGTTCACCATGGTTTCTCTTATTCTTCAAGGTTGAGGAGAAGGTGAGTAGTGTGCAGAGAGGAGTGGTGAGAGAGATGGGGATGATGAGTGGAGAAGTGTGTGTGAAAGAGGAAAATGATAAAGTGGAAGAGAGAGTGTGGCTGCATAGCATGGGAAAACTGGGGTCCACTAAAAAAATCATAGCTCACAGCTGGTAGCTCCAAAAATCATGAAAAAATTTGGGGTGATTATTCAGAGCGTGGGCTACATTTTCTCTTTTGACCACCGCTCCAAATTCGGAGTGGAGATAGGTGCCAAAATTCTCACCAAAAAGCCTGTTTTTTATGCCTGCAAAAGTCTTTTAGTGGTCCCCTCCTTTGTTGAATTTGTACAATGCATCCAAGAGTGAGCCCCTCCTTTGTCATATTATAATACAAAGCATTCAAGTTGCCCTTGACCCATGCATGGAGGAGGATTATTGGTGAAATAAGAAATATATACATGGTGGGACTAGTGTATGGACTATTCATGGACTTTAGCTCAATGAGCACATGGTGTTAGAATAATGAGTAAAAATAATAATAAAAATATGGAGGAGTTATGGATATGGAAAGATATTGGAATCATATGATATGGTCCCTCCTTGAATTATTTTGGGTGAAAGAGGAAAAGGTATGCAAGTAAATAATATAATAAAAGTAACCAATGAGTAGAAATCAATTTTTTGTTTTCACAAGGGTGAGGGTGAAAATGTGGGAGTGATTTGTATAAAGGAAAAATATGAGGTTAGAGTATGTACATATTGGCAAAATAAAATAAAATATAATTATGGTGTAAGAGGATGAAAGAAGGTGTACATATGTTTAATAAACACACACCTAAGTAGAAATATTTAAATAAAATACCAAAATAATTATTAAAAATCCCTATATTTAGGCCATATATACAATGAAATATTTACACACAAAGAGGCCATAATATACTTTTATTTTTTTTATTTTTTTATTTTTTTTGGCTCACCTAGCCCAGTGACTAGCTAGCTGAGGGTTTTTAAGAAGATATGGGAAAAGTCTCGTGACTCACGCACGCCTATGTACAGTGAAATGGTAGGGATAGCCACAGTGTTTGGGTGATTTTGGTAGGGTGAGGTAACTCACTGTGGCAATTACAAAGAGCCGAAAAAACGGCTATCACTAGATAAGTATCCAACAAGCAAGCTAGTTGTAGAGTTAGCAAACGGCAAGGAAGTAGTATCTCAACACTCTGCAGGAAAAATCGATTTTGATTTAGGGGGACACCCAACTTCTGCCCAATTTCAAACCCTACCCTTAGGATTCTTTGATGGGATACTAGGGATGGACTGGCTAAAGCAAAATAGGGCCCACATACATTGTGCACAAGGGAATTTTACCTTCACAGATAACTTGGGTAATGAAGCCTTAATCCAGGCGAAAAATGGGAGACCTAAGGCTACTCTAGTTAAGGCCAGCAGACTTTTGAAGGGACTAAGGAAGGGTCAGCAAATTTATGCGGTTAAACTCAACAAGGTGGACCAGTCAGATAACTCACTTTGGCCAAACTAGTTGAGGGATTATGATGATGTATTCCCTGAAGACCTTACGAATCTTCCACCTCACAGAGAGGTAGATCATGAGATTGAGACTATCCCTGGATGTGAACCTATCTCAAAAAGAACTTATAAAATGTCACTTCCAGAGGCCATCGAACTCAAGGAACAACTTAGGCAACTCATTGAGCAAGGATTTATTCGACCCAGTACTTCCCCTTGGGGTGCTCCAGTTCTTTTTCAGAAGAAGAAGGATGGGAACTTAAGATTATGCATAGATTACTAGGGACTGAACCAGGTAACTGTCAAGAACAAGTATCCAATTCCAACGATTGACGAACTCTTGGACAGACTCCACGGCGCCAAAATATTTACAAAGATAGATCTAAGGTCAAGATATTACCAAATCAGGATCAAGGAATCAGATATTCCAAAGACGGCTTTCAACACTAGGTATGGGCACTACGAGTTCACAGTAATGTCTTTTGGTCTAACAAATGCTCCTGCAAGCTTCAATCGACTTATGCAGGATATTTTCAGACCTTACCTGGATGATTTTGTCTTGGTTTTCTTTGATGACATTCTGGTCTACTCTAAGAACGAAGCAGATCACAAAGATCATGTTCGCAAGGTACTTGATCTCCTTCGAGAACATCAGCTTTATGCTAAAGAGAGCAAGTGCACTTTTTGCTCACTAAAAGTCAACTATCTTGGATTTGTCATATCGGCTGAGGGGATTTCAGTGGACCCAGACAAGGTCAAGGACATCGTTGATTAGCCTCAACCATCCACCGTCAGCGAAGTAAGAGGATTTCTTGGAATAACGGGATGGTACAGGATTTTTGTCAAAGACTATGCACGTATTGCTGCACCTTTGACGGAACTCCTAAAGAAAGGGATAAGGATCGAATGGAAGACCGAGCACGAGTCTAGCTTTGCTAAACTAAAAGAGTTCTTGGTCTCAGATCCTATTTTAAAGATTCCAAATTTCAGTAAGGAATTTGAAGTAGCAACCGATGCTAGCAAATTTGCTCTAGGTGGAGTTCTTACTCAAGAAGGAAGACCAGTGGCTTATACTTCGCGAAAGCTGAGGGATCATGAGAAGAATTATCCTACTCATGATTTGGAGCTTTTAGCGGTCATTCATGCATTGAAGTTATGGAGACATTATCTTCTCGGACGCACGTTTCAGTTGGTTACAAACCACAAGAGCTTAAAATAGATTTTTACTCAACCTATTCTCAATATGCGACAACGACGATGGATAGAGCTATTACAAGAATATGACCTTGACATAAAGTATAGACGAGGGAAGGAAAATGCAGTTGCAGATGGTCTTAGCCGAAAATCCTTTCTTGGAGCTATCTCTATTCCAAATAACCCTATCTGGGAGAATCAAAGAAGCATCTTTAGTAGATCCAGAATACCAGCATATAGTATCTCTAGTCCAGCAGAATAGGATGCCTGAAGCTAAAGATTACTCTCTTATGGGAGGATGTATTTACTACAGACATAGACTCTGTGTACCCAGAGACCCAGCTCTAAAGAAGGCTATTCTGTATGAAGCACACGATAGCCCTACATCCGGACATCCAGGCTACGCTAAGACCCTTCATGCTGTCAGGAGGAGTTATTTTTGGTATGGAATGAAAGGAGACATACTTTGCTATGTGAGGCAATGTCTTTCTTGTCAAAGGATAAAGGCCGAAAGAATCAAGTTACCAGGGCAACTTCAACCTCTTGACATACCGCAGATGAAATGGAAATGCATCAGTATGGATTTTGTTACAGGATTACCTTCTACAGGAGGTTATGATTCTGTTTTCATGGTTGTTGATATGCTCACAAAAGTGGCTCATCTAATACCCATAAAGACAACCTTTACTGCTTCAGATGTTAGTCGGGTATTCATCAAGGAGATTTTTAGGTTACATGGGCTGCCCAAGCGTATCGTCAGTGATAGAGATGCCAAGTTTACATCAAAATTTTGGACTTCTCTTTTCCAATCTATTGGGTCACATGTGCGCTCCTTGCCGCACTGTCGAAGCAAGGGACTTGCCAATACACCGTATGCGAGCCACAAACGGCTCCAAGCACACAACAAGCCTAAACTAGCAAGCTCAAGAGAACAAAGGGTGTGTCACTCACCGCTCTACGCTCCCCTTCGTGGTGGATTCCTCGCCGCGATAAAGAAGAAGCTGCAGTCGTGCCGCGCTCAACCGCTTCGCCGCCGCCGTGCCTTCGTAATGCTCGATCGCACACACACTCTCCCTCTCTCTCTCTCTCTCACACACACACACACAAGGAGGTGAAGAAGAAGAAGATGGGGATGGAGCAAGAGTACTCTTCAATTGCACAAATGAGAGAATGAGTAAAAATTAGGTTTAGTTGGCTTTTATAGGAGCTCACCCCATTCACACTTGGGCGCCCATGCTTAACCAACTAATCCCTTGAATGTCCAAGTTAAAGTGCGCCTCTCATCGACGATCACTCTACCTTTCCCTATTGGACCGACAAGCCCGGTACCTGACTCTACCGAATACATAATACACGTCCGTCGTAGGTGATGGGGTGTCCGTGAGCCGTGAGGGTTAACATGCCCCCCTTCCTGATGTAGATTCCGTCCTCGGAAGCTATTGAGTTGAAGCTGGGTCGTCGAGGTGGAAGAGCATTTGAGATGAATGTTCTTAGCCTTCTTCAGTCACTGCAAAATCAAACAACATTGGCACAGTAATTGCATTCTCTTAAAAAGCATATGCAGTTTTAGGTAGACAAATTGATTGGTCAAAGAATTTCAAACAATTTGGTAGCAATGAACATTAAATTGCAATGTAATCAAATGCATAAACAGATGTAAAGGCAAAAAATTAAACAAGTCTGGGGTCGCTAATTTGACGGTCGAAAAGCACTAGAGATCGAATATTAATACCATGGGTAAGCTTCTTAATTTTCTGTGGTCAATTAAGTTGTTTAATCGCGAGAGCCAAGTATTCATGTTCAAGGTTGACTAGAGGCTATATCTAGAAAACCTTGTAGTTAAGCTACCATAAAAGGAATTTCTCATGAAATCATCGCCTGGCTGATTACTTTTTCTTTGACCCCCCAAGGTCTTTTCACAGTGATTCAATTATGATGTGTGTGCTTATTTTGTATGCCTTGGGTTTTTTGCTTTTCAAGGAAAAGCGCCCACACTGGGAACCTCTAGGGCTCGAGTACCATAGGCAATACATGTGAGTGAAGTACCAAATCAAGCTGAGATTTCTCTTCCAGCTTAAAATTTTACATTGTGGCACTTTGATTTTTTGCTTGTTCATTTTCAGCATTTAATTTTGTAACTTTGGGGGGCCATATAACACTGTTACACTCCCCAGGCTCATCACATTAGTAAACTCCCTTTATAATACTTAAGCTAAAGGTCGATAGGGTTAAGCCCACTAGAAAGCCCTAGTACATTTCATACAATGCTGCCTAAATCGGATTAAGAACCTAAGTAACCATTGCTTATTAGGAAGGCATTCCCCATGGTATTAAGAGAAGATTTCTAACACCTAGCTTGGTCAAACTAGCTTAGTCGGACTGCTTGATTTTTACACCTAAACAAGTGATTATGACAAAACATTACATTGAATTAAATGTTTGGTACCAAGCAAATGCACAGAATATTATGCTACCAATCACAATCAAAGCAGACAATCATAGATGCAAAAAGATAACGGCAATGCTAATGGACAAGAAACACCTGTTTGTGTCGATGGTCGCGCTTGATTTGAAGTGTGAACGAGAGAAAGGTTCCATGAACGTCCAAATCCTATCAATAGCAACACGCTCCTGTACACACTATGAAACACAAACAATACCTCTAGGAGGCACATCAGTGGGAAAAAAGAACTTTTCTAATCACTCAACTCTAAAACAGTCATGACATAGGTTTCTGTTTCACTGTACCAGATGTGACATGTGTAGGTCTGAGTCAATGTTTTGACTTTTATTGTGCATACTCGTTTGCTAATTGCTCTTGCTCTTTTTTTTTTTTTTGGTGAGTATAAAGCTTTATATCTACATTCCCTAAGATTGGAATTGAGAGGTCAGGGAAAAAGGTTGAGAGGGAAACAAATGAATGATGACTGTCAGCAAACACTCCCCCCTTCCTTGGGTAGATCATACCGTTTGAAATGAGCTTGTCACCCTTTGAAACCAATTGTTCCAGTTGGTAATAGGTGAGGATTTTTGCCAGTAGTTTTCTATTACCCTAGGTGCCTCGTCAAGTTGCAAGGGTGGTAAGGTACTCTCCCAGGATCGAACTTGAAGTGGTTCATTAGGTGATTCTTGAACACTGGGAGGTGTGGATTCTTTTGTAGCTTCATTGAGGTCCACTACTATAGATGGAGGCGGTGTAGAAGCTTTTACCTCTATGGATGTATTACATGATGAGCTAGAAGCTTCATGGGACTCCCCCCTTCCTGAGCTAGGTGGAACAAATCGTTCTTTCTTTGGTACCCAAACTAGCTCGGGAGCAGGTGTGTAGCATTCTGTGATTTTTTTCTTTCCACGATCATTGATTCGTTTTGGAGCTACGGGATTGGGCTCACTTGGGTCAGGTGATAGGTACGAGCACAATCTACATTTTGGCACCCAGATTTGATCATTTCCTTGATAGTAGCCTTGGGCTTCCAATAGTCGTTTAGGGATCCATCGCAACATTTTCTTACTTTTCTTGGAGCGAGTGGTACGTTTCTTACAAGGCTTATGTTTTTTAGCACTAGCTATGGTCACTAAAGAAGCTTTAGGGACCCACTTGTATGTTTTCTTCGTGACATTAGGATGAGTCTTGTCGGAAGCGATATGCATTGCTTGTAGCATATTTAAGGGTATAGGCATTTCAACCCCCTCAGGTGTTACCCAGTTCGTCCCCCTATTTCCCCAAGTGTCTATGGTTGATGCTAGGTGGACCCAATCCACATTGTCTGTTTCAGTCATACCCGGTAACACATCCATGTAAGGAGAATCTTGGCCAATGTCTGTATCCTTCTTACAAGTGTAACAATATTGTAGTGGGGCCGAGTGAACTGTGGTGTCAGAGCGATGATCAATAATGGTTTTACTCCCTAAGGGGTGTACCTTACCAGTCACCAAATCCACTCTAAGGACAGAGTCTTGGAATTGCAAATAGACATGATTTTTAGACCAATCATGAACCATTTGTGCTTCCCTCATGAATGGTCGTCCTAAAATCATTTCATATGACATAAGGTGTTTAGAGAAATCCATTACAATGAACGTATGTCGTACCTTGTGTCCTAGAACTTTGATCTTAAGATCCTTGAGCATCCCCATAGGTTTGGCTATGGTACCATTTGCCATCTTTACCACAATGTTAGTAACACTGAGGCGGCGTTTTCCCATGGATTCCCAACAATCTTTTGTAACGATGCTAACTCCCGCACCACCATCAAGAATTCCCTTTATAGTTAATCCCTTGGTAGTGATGGGTAGGGTCGCATTAGACTCGTCGCCTTCAAAATACTGCCCTAATTCGTTAATGGGTACCTCGATCACAGACTCGTGTCCATCTAAGTCAAGTGATTGCACATGATTTTCCTCATCAATCATATTCGAGTCAGGCCTATTTGGTTGCGCAAACTGCGGTAATCCCGTTCGTAGCTCTCCGTTAAGGAATGCTCGAAGTGCAAGGAATAACTCAGGATCTCCATACAGCTTTGCTATGATCGTGGTTCGAACCTCAGAAGACATGAAGTCCACTAGTTTGGCAACATTCATTGGCGTTTTGTAGGGTGTAGGTCCTTGACTAGGAACTGGTGAGGATGGAATCTCATATTCCTCAATGGGATCAGGTATTCCTTCGTTAAACATCCTTTCCAACAAGAAGGGTGTATGCTCACTTTCTGATGTCCTGTCCTCACTCCCTTCTTGGATGATACTAGATATGGCTAACGGTCTATGGTTCATGTGGGGTGGATGAACTTGCGTGGGAAACACTGTGTCATGAATTTTGATATGCATGGGTTCTAGTTCTAGTTTCCTTTGAGTCTCCTCCACTAAACCTCTTAGATGTTTCACCTGCTCAATCTCGTCTACTGGGTTTGGGTACGTCCCAATCTTCTTTTTACGATTCTTTCCTTTTTGCCCCTGCGGTTTATCTTGGGGGTCTTGGATTGGATTTGGAAACACTTGTGGTGTTTTCAGAGGCTCTTTATGGTTTTCTCTTATTCGGTTTTCATTTGGTTCCATGTTACGGTTTTCTTTGTCGGTCTTTCCCTTTGTGGTATTGGTTCTAGTCTCCATTGTCTCGACTGAATCTGAATCATCCTCGAGGTCATTCATCTACACGGGGTCATCTCCTGTTCCTATGTTTGTTTTGGAACTTGGCTTTGAATTTTCCGTATTCTGCGACTTCTGCCTTCGTGTCTTCTTTTTCTTTGCTTGGATAACTGACGCGGTATCTCTCTCTTCGAGGATATGTCCTGGCCCTTGAAGCATGGACCGTGTAATCGCTTAAGCGGGTGCGACGGGTGGTATTGGCGACGTCACACTAGCAATTTCGACCAAATTCAGGGGTGTGATTTTAGGCGCATTTGGGTTATAGGGGCATTGGGCAATCAAGTGATCTATGCCACAACGATTACATGTGAGTATTGGCATTGCAGACGTGCTCCCTTGATTCACTTGCATCTGTGCAGCATTCTTTTGCAGCCTAATAGGGCACTCCGCTACTCGATGTGGTCCACCACACTCGTAGCATTGAAGAGGTGGCCTCCTAGCCTGGGTGTTGATATTTTGACCTCTGGATGCGAGAGCAGCAGCTTGATAAACCGGCTTGACTTGTCCCCAACAATCTTCCATGTAGTATATAGGACATTCTTCCAATGTATCAAGTCCGTAGGCAATACTAGTGTCTATTTCCTCCTCACAGCCATCTGCATAAGCATTTGATGGCTCGCAACCCACTTGGTTCATAGGGGCGACTCTTGGATGCGGGGGCTGCGGTCCTAGCACAGGAGGTGGTAGCGATGTAGCTTGTACAACATTTTGAGTTCTAGGGACCATGTGTTGCGGTAGTTGCTCAACAGGTGGAGTAGGCATCAATACAGGAGCTCGAGGCGCATCCGTCCAGGCTACAGGTGGTCTATTTGCCATCATACGTTTGATCATTAAACAATCCTTAGCTTGGTGACCATACCTACCACATGCATTGCAAGTTCCATTAAATTTTACTCTAAACGTAGGGCACTCACTAGTGCTATGTGGACCTAAGCAAATGGAACACCATTGTTGCTCCCTTCTTGGATACATGTGACTATTTTGAGGGGGTCGATTATCCTTAAGAGACTCTTGGATTGCCTTGGTGAGGTCTGTCAAGAATGTCTCAAATACCTTTGGCTCATTGGCAATGGGCTTTGCAGTCATGGGTTCATACTCAATGTCTTGTGAGCTAGTGGATCTCGTGTCAGTAGACACCCTCATGCCTATTATCATCAAGTTGTCCTCTAATTGGATTGCATTGGCAATGACATCTTCCCAGGTTGTGATACCTCTAATCACTAGTCCATTATAGATTCCTTCATTCCTCAACCCTCGAATGAATCGATCAAGCAGTTGGTTATTGTTGAAGCGCTCATTTACAGGGCAACGAGAGTTTATGTGCTTTAGACGACTAATGAAGTCCCTTACTGACTCTCCTTCCTTACGTTCGGCCTTCTGTAGCTGAGATGCTACACCCCAAAGCACACCTTCTCATATGTACTCCTTTAGAAACAACCTTCGAAGGGTAGGGTAGATTGTTTTCTCGTCCACCCTTAGGGTCCTATACCAATCTCCAGCCTTCCCACTTAATGTCAAGCTTAAGGCATTGCACTTATGTAGTTCGTTGCGTTCCCCTAAGGAATCACATACTTGTTCAAACACTTCAATGTGTTTCCTAGCATCTTGGTCCCCATTGAATTTTTGCGTGAGTTTGGCAATTTGTACTGCCTTACTTCTAGGCTCCCTATCAGATGCATGACGCATATTTTCCGCGATAGATCGACCTATGGTTTGAGCAAACGCTGCCAAGTCACCTATGTGAGGAGGCAGGGCCGGTGGAGGTACTCTTGGAATCATATGTGGGAGAGGGACGGGTGCCGGTCTTGGCATATGTGTGGATGATGCAGGATATGGAACATAACCGGGCATAGGTCCACTCGGATAAGAGCTAGGGAGAGGCACTCGAGGAGCATAAGCAAGTGGTACAATTGGAGGTGTGGGGGCCATGTGTGCATAAGGGGCTAGAGGCACATATGGTCGAGGCCCCATATTAGGTACTACGACACTAGGTAGTGGCACTGCGCTAGCCGTAGATGTCATCGGTACATTCTCTGTCAGGCTTATCCCTGGAGTGAGCACTGGGTTTTCCTTGATAGAGGGTTGAGCCAAGTTAGGGAAGCTAAAGTTTTCGCTCGGAGGCTCAGATTGCATAGAGACCCCAGGTGAAATGACGTAAGATGGGTCCATGGGGCTCATTAGAGGAGTCTCCATTTGTGATAGAGTAGGCTGTTGAGCCTTGCTCGTATCCAGAAATCTCATGGGGCCAGTTGAGAGTATATTTACCCCTCGGTTTTGCCTTTCTGATTGAATAATGCCATGGATAACATTACAGATCATTTTCTGTTGATCTTCGATGCTCGTGGCACTAGAGGTGGATTGTACAATCTCTATCCATCCTACATGGTAGGCGTGGCCAGAGTGTAGATCCGTCAACACCTCAGTGTGGAGGTCGTATGTCCAATGATCATTAATGAACAATCCTTCTAGAGTCGACGTGTTAACGGTTTCTTGTGAGGTAGAAGCAATGTTGCTCCCCGTGGTTTTACTTGTCACCAACGGTACTCTAGAGGGAACTTCTGAAGGAGGCAGCTCAACAGGGCCTTCTTGGTAAGAAGTTGGTAGGATATCCACATGGACACTCTTTGGGGGTGTGGGGTCCACGTGCGATGTGAAAGGAGAGTCCACTTCCCCACCCCCTTCGTGTGCTTCATCTGCATCAGGTTCCGAGCGAGTAGCTCTACCTAATGTTTCCATGAAACGGCTAAACATACTATTACTAGGCTGTGGAGCTTCGGGAGGTGCATGGTCTTCTCTCTCAGTGTTTTGGGTAGGGTATGCTTCCATGATTTCTGAGTCGGAGGAGGAATCACTAGTGGCTATTTTAGGGTCTTGGGTGGTGCTACCTTGTGTCCCCGCTGAGGGTCTAGATCCTATCGTGGATGGGTAATGGGTGTCCGTATGAACAGAGGCACCCTCAATATGCTCGTGTTCTAGCACCCGCCCAGAGCGTAAGTGCATGTGCTTTTGATACCCTAAGGTGTCAAAAAGCTGCTCTAGGAGGCCTTGTGACTAGTTTTTAGCGTGTTTTTTGTTTGTTTTTTTGCTAGATTTTTTAGAGCGTGTCGTGGAATGGGCCGTGTGATAGCTCAAAACGAGCGTATCGGTCAGAGGGTCGTGCCGTGCTTTACAGCCCTCCGTTTGGTCACTCTATGCCCTCGGAATCCCTAAAACTGTCAATTTCCAGTAGGGAACTAGGCCCAAACTAGAAAGTCTAAGGGTGCAAGTGGGAAGAGAAAGGAGGAGAGTGGAGGACTTGTCCCACATACTCTCATTCTCTCTTGAGGGAGTAGGGTAAATATATAAGAGTGAGTCTAGTACATATCATAAGACTGTGGACTGAAGACTGAGGCCTGGGCTTGGGCTTGGGCTTGGCAAAATGATCCCGATCTATCTTTTATACAAACCAACCCGTCCGTTTTAAGAGTCACGTTTTTTATTTTCAAAAAATTTAGCCGCCCGCTCGCTCGCGTTTTTGATTTCCGATTTTTTATTTATTTATTTATTTATTTATTTTTTGGAGAAAAAATAAAAAACTTTTTTTTTTCTTTTTTTGGGTGCAGAAAATACAGAAATTGAAAACGCAGATATGCAGAAATTGAAAAAAACGCAGATATGCAGAAATTGAAAAAACGCAGATATGCAGAAATTGAAAAACGCAAAAATTGCAGAAAATGCAGAAATTGAAAACGCCGAACTTGAAAATGCAGAAATTGCGGAAATTGAAAAAACGCAGACAATAGCAGAAATTGAAACTTGACAGCAAATGCAGAAAACGCAAAAAACAGAAATCTCCACACACTCCTTCCCTGCCTTTCCTATGATAGAAATTGCACCACAAGGAAGCGTAAAGTGCTAACCGAGCTTAGTGTAGGGCATATCCCCGGTAGCGGCGCCAAAAATGTGCGCTCCTTGCCGCACTGTCGAAGTAAGGGACTTGCCAATACACCGTATGCGAGCCACAAACGGCTCCAAGCACACAACAAGCCTAAACTAGCAAGCTCAAGAGAACAAAGGGTGTGTCACTCACCGCTCTACGCTCGCCTTAGTGGTGGATTCCTCGCCGCGATGAAGAAGAAGCTGCAGTCGTGCCGCGCTCAACCGCTTCGCCGCCGTCGTGCCTTCGTAATGCTCGATCGCACACACACTCTCCCTCTCTCTCTCTCTCACACACACACACACAAGGAGGTGAAGAAGAAGAAGATGGGGATGGAGCAAGAGCACTCTTCAATTGCACAAATGAGAGAATGAGTAAAAATTAGGTTTAGTTGGCTTTTATAGGAGCTCACCCCATTCACACTTGGGCGCCCATGCTTAACCAACCAATCCCTTGAATGTCCAAGTTAAAGTGCGCCTCTCATCGACGATCACTCTACCTTTCCCTATTGGACCGACAAGCCCGGTACCTGACTCTACCGAATACATAATACACGTCCGTCGTAGGTGATGGGGTGTCCGTGAGCCGTGAGGGTTAACATCACAATTAGCCTTCAGTACAGCGTATCATCCGTAGACAGATGGAAAAACTGAGAGAGTTAATCAAGTCATCGAGGACATTCTCAGAGGCTATTGTTCACAAGAGCCAAAGAAGTGGTTACAATATCTACCTTTGGTGGAGTATGCTTATAATTCTGCCAAACATAGAAGCATTGAAATGTCACCTTTCAAAGCTCTTTATGGACAGGACTGCTTAGCACCACTGAACTTCTCAGATCCAACCATCAGGGTAGAAGCCTCTAGAAAGATGTTAGAAGATATGGAAGCACAGACTAGAGCTATTCTCCAGGACATTCAGGCCGCTCAGGATAGACAGAAGCGCTATGTAGATAAGAACCGTTCAGAAAGAACTTTCAAAGAAGGGGATAAGGATTTTCTGCGAGTCCGACTAAAGAAAAGCAACTTATCACTAGGCAGATATAAGAAGCTAAGCCCAAGGTATTGTGGACCATTCGAGATCGTTAAGGTTGTGAGTGACCAAGCCTACAAGCTAAAGTTACCTGCAAACTTGAAGGTTCATGATGTGTTCCATGTCAGCTTACTCAAACCCTATATTCCTAACCCTGATCAATTCTTGGACTCAGATCAGATAGTCATGTCAGCACAAGGAGTTCTCGAGCTTCAACCTGACTACGTACTGGAAACAAGGGAAAGGAAGTTACGCAACAGAACTATCACGGAGCATCTAGTAAAGTGGAAGGATTACCCTGAAGAAGATGCAACTTGGGAGGACGAACCAACGCTCATAAAAGATTACCCAAACAAATTCTTGAGATGAGGACATCTCAAATTTTTCACGTTGGGGAGGTTGTAAGGTCTCTGACCCCGATCAAAAGAGCACCATTGTACCATGAAATGAACATAATGGAAAAAGTTACAATTTTTAGCAATTTTCCAAATTCTGTCAGTGCCATGATGTTTAGAATGTTTTAATGCTTCGAAATGTGAATTACAATAACTTTTGCAAAATATTTCCAAAAATAGTAAGTTTTTGGGCACCCAACCCATCCAGTTTTGATCGTTTCGAAAAACTGCACCCGTATCCCGAATTTCAAAAAAATGCATTTTCGGACCCCGGGGGCTGCTAAATATGGCAGGTGCTCGGGTCAGTACGCCTTAGTTAGAGCTTGCTATAGCAATTTTCGGCATCAAAATCCGACTTGTATGGGCCGTTTTAGCCTAACATCAACTTTTCCAAAAATTGAGTGGGGAGGCACCGGAGCCCGGGACTATGTGGGAACAGGTTCCAGGCCACTCCAGACCAGCTTTAGCAGCTAGGGGGCGCCCTCTTGCCTTGTGGGAGTCTTGGGAAAGTTTCTAAGCCAGTAACTAAGTCTTAGAGCCACTTAACCAAGCCAACTTGACACTTGGTGGGTAGGGGAACTGGACTTGCCAATGCAGAGACTGAGTGCTCCTGCAGTTGCATTTAGCAAGGCTGGTCAATTTTCAGCCTGTAGGAGCCTATTTAAAGGCCTGCACACACACACACACACACACACACACACACACACACACACACACACACACACACACACACACACACACACACACACACACACACATGCTCACACAAACACAGTGCACACACACACACCTACACACACTCTGGGAAGGTGCTGCCGGAACACACACCTTTTGAAGGAGAAGCAAGGAGGGAGGTTCTGTCGAATTCTCGCCTCAAGAAGCTCGATTAGATCAGAGAATAGAGAGAATTATCAGCCCTTAATCACGGTAACCGCGGTTTAATTAATGCTTTCTGCAAATCCTTTTCATTACCACCTAAATTTCTCGTCTATTATGCTTATTCCTAGTCGTAATTCTCTATAATTACTCCCTAAATTCTCTTTAACCATATTCTATTAAGTAATCATCATTCCAAAGCTGAATTATCAGCCATTCATCATTCTCGATTAATGATTAGTGCATGATTAACAGAATTTTCTCTCTCTAGGTAGCATAGTGATTAATCGATAAGCCGGTAACTGTGTAGATTGATGAAAATCACTTTTTTATTAACAATGTAGCTAAATTAGATCCATTCTCTTATGCATTAAGATGTAATTAAGGAATAATTAATTTGTCATTAAGTCTCTACGAGTCGACTTTCCTCACACATACGCATAAGATAAATCTGTATCATCTAGTTGCTAGGAAAGAGATTAATCATACTTAATTCACCTCTCTGGTAATTCCATTAGTGAAATCCTATTATTCTTAATCATGTAAGCCGAGTAATTATCTTTAGATCCGGTTCCCATAGGATTATATGTCATCCATAATGATTGCTATATGGAAAAATCTAGACCTCTCATATAGGAAGGATTAATTGATGTTACTAATCTATCTATTGGGTTGTTATGACGCTTGCGGACATTAGCTCTTTTCTCCAAGTTAATTATTTAAAGTAGTGAGTTTAAAATGGCCCCGGTTAAGAGGACTCGCTTTGGTGGAGCCCACGACCACGAGGCAGGAACGAGCAAGGTGAACGGAAAGGGAAAAGCTCCCATGGAGGAACAAATACTGGCCATCTCACGAGCCATCAACGAAGAAATGGAAGAGGTAGGTCATAATTTCATTCAAGCTGTTTAATTTAACATTGCACGCGTCTAGTTAGGAATGAAAATCTCCCCAAACATGTTGGAGAAATCCGACGGAAACCTCGGCATTGAATTCATTGTACATTAAGTTCTAAAGTAGGAAGGAAATGATTGATGGGTATGCTGGTTGCAATAGGAAAGAATGTCTGCTAGGGAAAATTTAGCTCGACATGTTCATTTTATTTCCAATGTTGAATCAGTCCTGACCCCCCTACTGATCACAGGGGCAATGTTCCTCGTTAAAGGGCTCTTGAATCCACGACTTGCTTTTTATGCGGTGGATACCCACGACTTGCTTTCTATGCGGTGGGAACCCACGTCTTGCTTTCTATGCGGTGGGAGTGTCCATGACGTGCTTTCTATGCGGTGGACATACCTAGTTGTATGGGCAGCTAGGCGACAACGGGAGGAGTAATCTCTCGCTCGAGGGGGGATGTTGTACCTCCAGAACATTGGAATTTTAATGAATAAGTTTGAGTAGGATTTTTACTAGAATATTGTCTTGGTGTTGTTTGCAATACTGGTTGAAGGGCTGTTTTAACGAACAATGTGCTTCGGAATTAAAACAAGGAATGTTTATGTTGAACAACCTTTGTGGTAGTAATTAGGTCACACAAGGAAGTGTGAGTGTGGGGGTGGAAAGTGGGGGCTTGGCTCAGGTTGCCAATGCCTACGAGATGGGTGGTCCCGATTGGTCGGGAACTCTCTCTCCCCATAGTGCTTACTCGATATTAGTAATACTCATTGCCCCTAGAGCGGGGAATTCTCAAGAGTACGTGCCTCTGAAACATGGGGAAAAAGGCACTCGAGGCTTCTCTCCTCTTGGAAGGTGGGTATTAGGATCGCTAGATAGCTCAAGTACGCTTCCCCTGTGAGGTGGAGCTAGATCTCCCTACTAGTAGGTTCAAACTCGACTCACTTTGTGATGAGAGATTGTCCGCTAGTCGAACCCCGAACCATTTTGTTTGCTTCCGCAATAGATCTAGTGGCCACCAGGTTCACCATCAGATCCGCCGTTGATACGGTGGGGTGGGGACCCCAACATAAACATTCCTTGTTTTAATTCCGAAGCACATTGTTCGTTAAGACAGCCCTTCAACCAGTATTGCAAACAACACCAAGACAGTATTCTAGTAAAAATCCTACTCAAACTTATTCATTAAAATTCCAATGTTCTGGAGGTACAACATCCCTCCTCCAGCGAGAGTTCACTCCTCCCGTTGTCGCCTAGCTGCCCATACAACTAGGTATGTCCACCGCATAGAAAGCACGTCATGGACACTCCCACTGCATAGAAAGCAAGACGTGGGTTCCCACCGCATAGAAAGCAAGTCGTGGTTATCCACCGCATAAAAAGCAAGTCGTGGATTCAAGAGCCCTTTAACGAGGAACATTGCCCCTTGTGATCAGTAGGGGGGTTAGGACTGATTCAACATTGGAAATAAAATGAACATGTCGAGCTAAATTTTTCCTAGCAGACATTCTTTCCTATTGCAACCAGCATACCCATCAATTATTTCCTTCTTACTTTAGAACTTAATGTACAATGAATTCAATGCCGAGGTTTCCGTCGGATTTCTCCAACATGTTTGGGGATATTTTCATTCCTAACTAGACGCGTGCAATGTTAAATTAAACAGCTTGAATGAAATTATGACCTACCTCTTCCATTTCTTCGTCGATGGCCCGTGAGATGGCCGGTATTTGTTCCTCCATGGGAGCTTTTCCCTTTTCGTTCACCTTGCTCGTTCCTGCCTCGTGGTCGTGGGCTCCACCAAAGCGAGTCCTCTTAACCGGGGCCATTTTAAACTCACTACTTTAAATAATTAACTTGGAGAAAAGAGCTAATGTCCGCAAGCATCATACCAACCCAATAGATAGATTAGTAACATCAATTAATCCCTCCTATATGAGAGGTCTAGATTTTTCCATATAGCAATCATTATGGATGACATATAATCCTATGGGAGCCGGATCTAAAGATAATTACTCGGCTTACATGATTAAGAATAATAGGATTTCACTAATGGAATTACCAGAGAGATGAATTAAGTATGATTAATCTCTTTCCTAGCAACTAGATGATGCAGATTTATCTTATGCGTATGTGTGAGGAAAGTCGACTCGTAGAGACTTAATGACAGATTAATTATTCCTTAATTACATCTTAATGCATAAGAGAATGGATCTAATTTAGCTACATTGTTAATAAAAAAGTGATTTTCATCAATCTACACAGTTACCGGCTTATCGATTAATCACTATGCTACCTAGAGAGAGAAAATTCTGTTAATCATGCACTAATCATTAATCGAGGATGATGAATGGCTGATAATTCAGCTTTGGAATGATGATTACTTAATAGAATATGGTTAAAGAGAATTTAGGGAGTAATTATAGAGAATTACGACTAGGAATAAGCATAATAGACGAGAAATTTAGGTGGTAGTGAAAAGGATTTGCAGAAAGCATTAATTAAACCGTGGTACCGTGATTAAGGGCTGATAATCCTCTCGATTCTCTGATCTAATCGAGCTTCTTGAGGCGAGAATTCGACAGCACCTCCCTCCTTGCTTCTCCTTCAAAAGTTGTGTGTTCAGGCAACACCTTCCCAAAGTTTGTGTAGGTGTGTGTGTGTGCACTGTGTGTGTGTGAGCATGTGTGTGTGTGTGTGTGTGTGTGTGTATGTGTGTGCAGGCATTTAAATAGGCTCCTACAGGCTGAAAATTGACTAGCCTTGCTAAATGCAACTGCAGGAGCACTCAGTCTCTGCATTGGCAAGTCCAGTTCCCCTACCCACCAAGTGTCAGGTTGGCTTGGTTAAGTGGCTCTAAGACTTAGTTACTGGCTTAGAAACTTTCCCAAGACTCCCACAAGGCAAGAGGGCGCCCCCTAGCTGCTAAAGCTGGTCTGGAGTGGCCTGGAACCTGTTCCCACATAGTCCCGGGCTCCGGTGCCTCCCCGCTCAATTTTTGGAAAAATTGATTTTAGGCTAAAACGGCTCATACAAGTCGGATTTTGATGCCGAAAATTGCTATAGCAGGCTCTAACTAAGGCGTACTGACCCGAGTACCTGCCATATTTAGCAGTCCCCGGGGTCCGAAAATGCATCTTTTTGAAATTCGGGCTACGGGTGCAGTTTTTCGAGACGATCAAAACTGGACAGGTCGGGTGCCCAAAAACTTACTATTTTTGGAAATATTTTGCAAATTATTTTAATTCACATTTCGAAGCATTAAAACATTCTAAACATCATGGCACTGACAGAATTTGGAAAACTGCTAAAAATAGTAACTTTTTCCATTATGTTCATTTCATGGTACAATGGTGCTCTTTTGATCGGGGTCAGAGACCTTACAGATTCTTAAAAGTAGAACTAACCTCTTGGTAATTGGATAACACCTTCTTAAATTGTCAACATATCCTAAGGAAGATGCTACTTGGGAACCTGATGATGTAATAAGACTAAATTATCCAGACTTCATGTCGAGGTGAGGACACCTAGAATTTTTGAGAATTTTTAGCCATGGAGAGCATGGGAAAGACATGAGAGTGACAAAGAAAAGTGTGTGTTTGTGTATGCTCTTTGTGTATGTATGTGTGTGTGTGTAAGAAGAGAGAAAGATATATATATATATATATATATATATATATATATATATATATATATATATATATATATATATATATATATATATATATAGAGAGAGAGAGAGAGAGAGAGAGAGAGAGAGAGAGAGAGAGAGAGAGATATTGAATTATCATCCACGGAGGTCAAATATGACCTAAAGGACCAGAAACAAAACATTACAAAGGATATCGTCTGATACATATCAGTTAAGGACTGAGGGTCCATTGAGGGGTGGAAAAGAAAAGATAAGGTGGAATGAACAAAACCTAAGATGAGGTAGGTGAGGAGGAGGGAGCCGATTTGGGAGTTCAAAACTCCTAGATGATGGCTTTACCTCCTTGATAAACTGCCCACTTCCCTGCTATGGGCGCTTCTCACATCTTTTGGAGTTCGGCCTTCTTCTCTTTGAGTTGGGTGGGTGTGAGATCTTCAGCAAACCAAATTTTTGTGTCCTTGAGAAGCCTTGATTTCTCATCATCTAGGAGTTTTGATCTTGAAGGTAAGAATTGCATGGTTGGTGTGATGCTCGTGAGCAAGAGTGGTGATTGTTGTTGGATCCCATTGTATGATGTGGGTTGCTGTTTGGATATGAGTGAAGGACTCGTGGAACTTGGGGTCCCCCTTTCCTTGCCAATCGCTCAGGAGCCCGCCAATGCAAACATTGAGAAATAGCATCTTGTTGCTGTTGTTCGTTTAGCGTATATGCCACACGATCTTCAACTTTGCGGAAGATGGCATCCTGCACTTGAGTCTTGACCTTCTCTGGTTTCTGCCTCCGTATTGAGCTTGATTTCCATCTGTTCCATCTCTCCCTTCCACTATGGTGAGTCAAGACGCGATGGCTACGAGTCTTTCCTTCAAAGCTTCATTTTCCTTGTGAAGTCTTTCGACTTCATTTTGAAGCTAGACCATGCTGTCCACTATTGGGGGTGTTGCCATGGCGCCGATAAATGCGAGCTTCCCTTATGATGAAGTCCGAGTGCCATGTAAACAAGGTTTAGTTTAATTTAAAATAGGTAGATTAACTTAATTAATGGAGCCTCTCCATGTATAAGGAGGGTCGACAGCGGGATGCAGCATATTGGCAAAGTTGCTCGACAGGGAGCGACAACAGTAGTTGAAGCTCAAGCCTCAGGCGGGTTGGCAGGAGCGACACGGAAGCAAAAAGACGTGATGTGAGGGGGCAGTTGAAGCTCGGCCCTAGTTTGGTGTGCTGGTGCAGTAACACCCTCCCACAGAGCCGCCCTCGCCCAAGGGGAGACACACAGAGAAAGTGTTAGGGTTTCGACGCGATGCAAAAATGAGAGAGAGAGAGAGAGAGGGAGAGAGAGAGAGAGAGAGAGAGAGAGAGAGAGAGAGAGAGAGAGAGAGAGAGAGAGAGAGAGAGAGAGAGAGAGAGATTGTAATGCAAGGTGTACATGGTGGAATTTAGACTACCATATGGTGCATGGAAATCTCTAGAGTTGGTAGGTGAGTGGATTAGCAGCAAGATTAGTATAGGGAACATCATGAGGATGGGAACAATGACATTATCATGAGTGATGACAAGTGCAAGGAGTGTCCAAGAGTATAATGGAGTAGCTCGATGCCCGCTACCCTAGAGTGCTCATGGTGCCTTCAATTGCTTTCCTACTACCCTAGTGTATGTTTTCTACGTGAGTGCATGCGGTGCGTGGTCGTGCATCCCACTATGTTGTTGTGCTTTCTTACTCATGTCTCATGCCATGCATCATGTCGTTGCGGTGGTGTGTTCTTTGGTGATGTCTCTCTCTCTCTCTCTCTCTGTCTCTCTCTCTCTCTCTCTCTCTCTCTCTCAAAGTGGTAGTGTGATGATGGTCTTCAACCCTCCTTATATAGGTGTAAAGGAGGAATCTTCTACAATTTTTTAAACTACCAGACTAAGAGGGCATTGGCACATGGCCCGACCCTACCAAGAAGACCATTGCCTTGGCAATATCTAGGGATGATGATGCAAGCTAGATGCTCTCTAGTCTATGGGTGGCCACCGTTAGAAAGATGAGGAGAATATACAATGAATTTTTGGTTTAAAATTACAAGGAAAGATGAGGGTAGTGATAGAAAGTGTAAAAACAAGAATTTTACAAGTGGTTATACCATTGAAATCATTACCCACGGATGTACTTCTTGATTCCCGATTTGGAGATATAAAGCTCATTCAAGTACACCTCTAGATTCACTTTTTTGTTTACAACCGTAGTCACGTGCTTCAATTGCTGTCATCACGATTCCCATCATTCTTGTCAAGACCTTCATCAAGGAGTGTGTATGCATGCAGTATACGAGTGAGAGATGGATGAAAATGTATTTTTCTTATGGTCTGATTTGAGAAGTTTTCAAAGGTCATTATGCAAGAAAAAAATGCACTCGTGTGTGTAGGTGGTGTGTGCATGTGTATGCAAGTGTGTGTGCCTGAAGATTAGCTTATTTGCAACTTACGGCTGATCCGAGATAGAGGGAAAAATGGGGGAGAGAGAGTGGGTAATTGAGCCTGAGAGAGAAAGAGAGAGAGCTCACCATTGAGGGAGAGAAACTTGGAGAGAGAGGTGTGTATCGATGTGTGCATATGTGTGTGCAAGTGCGTGTGCATGAGAGAGGAAGAAGAGAGAGAACCATTGATTTTGGAGAGGGAGAAAGAGAGAGGATTTTTAGCCATGGAGAGCGTGGGAAAGACATGAGAGTGACAAAGAAAGTGTGTGTGTGTGTGTATGCTCTTTGTGTATGTATGTGTGTGTGTGTAAGGAGAGAGAGAGAGAGAGAGAGAGAGAGAGAGAGAGAGAGAGAGAGAGAGAGAGAGAGAGAGAAGGGATGAGCTAAGATAGAGAGAGTGAGAATTTTCAGCCACACACACACAGAGAGAGAGAGAGAGAGAGAGAGAGAGAGAGGTGGTCGACTAAGGGAGAGAGGAGACAAGGAGACCCCTCCCTCCTCCTTTGTTGACTTTGGCTTCATTATTGGTTACCCTATTCTCAAACTATAGATATTATATGTCTTAAATTAATTAATCTTGGAGCCCTATGGGAAGAAAATCATGGGAAAGGAAGATGCTCTTGGCTCCACCAATGCTTGACCATAATGCACCCTCTTGACCATCCATCCCATGGCAAGCTCCCATCAAGTATTTATGTGAAACTTCAAATCTTCAAGTGGCCATTTATCCCATGGGAAGAAAAGAACGGTAAAGGAAGATGCTCTTGGCTCCACCAATGCTTGACCATAATGCACACTCTTGACCGTCCCTCCCTGGGAAGAAAAGCATGGGAAAGCAAGATGCTCTTGGATCCACCAATGCTTGACCATAATTAAGAGTGGAGCGAATGGGAAGAAAAGCATGGGAAAGGAAGATTCTCTTGGCTCCCCCAATACTTGACCATAACTAAGAGTGGAGCCCATGGGAAGAAAATCATGGGAAAGGAAGATGCTCTTGGCTTCACCAATGCTTGACCATAATGCACCTTCTTGACCATCCATCCCATGGCAAGCTGCAAGCAAGGATTTATGTAGAACTTCAAATTTTCAAACGGGCATTTGTTCGCGGTACACTTGAAAACTCATTTTCAAGTGCATTTCAAGAGAGAGGTGGGCCAAAATTCAAAAAGCAGCCCTGTATTGTGGCCAACAATTGAAAGGAAGGCACAAAATGTATACATTTCAATCAAGAGCAATCATTGGAACCCCATTGAGGATACAAACATGGATTCATTCATGGAAGATCCAAAGCAACAACACAAGAATAAGTCTTTTATTTACGACCTTGGATTTATGAATAAGGGAGCATTGGCCAAGGTGAGCAAGGCACTCTCTCAAGTAGTAGGAAACCGGTTCCTTTGTAGGTAGGTAATAAAAAATGCTATATTTGAGTACTGGACAAGTCCATCTTGACAACTAATGAGCCAAAAATTGTTTTAGATGGCTTAATAACATAACTTCAACATTAAAAGTGTCAAAATTCTATATATGCTAGTAGATGAGAACCCGGATGCCATCTTCAACCCTATGCAACTAACATGTAGCTTCAAGAAAACCGTGTACACAACCATACCATGGTTCTTGAAGTATAGAAAAGGCACCCTTCCACCATACAAATAAATGGCACACAATGATGCTATAAGGGAAAGAAAGGATTGTGCTCTACATGCATCACAACATATACCTCCCTCAACAACCTCAAAATTCACTATGGCTCAAGAAACCCCGACGAATCTCACAACTATTGAGTCCAATATTCAAGTAGATGAGAGTCAAGACTACCACTATATCTCAGGTGTTTAATTGTTGATTGTCATATCAACATGTCTTCTTGATTTGTAGTTGTTCGAGATGATGACTAATGTTGTAACAACTTGCGGTTTACTATCATCGACCTTGAGCAAACTGTAGAGGTTTAAGGTGAACAACCGCATGTTTTCACACATAGAATAGTAGGTTGCACCACTTATTCTATCTAAAAAAGTCTCTTTAAACACAAGATGAGACATTTAAAGAGGTGTCATTTCTTTTTTGTTTCTTCAATAGCAAGTAAAAAAATGTTTGGACTAATTTCCAAGGATACGATTGATTTCACATCAAGTCTTGAAATGGAAATAACAAATGTATCAAACCTACCAATAGTGACATAATCCTTAATTGGTAAGTACTCCTATAATAAAAGTCATTAGGAAAAATATGAACCCCAAAAGGGCCTTGTAAGGATCCTTAATTTTAAGGGATTAAAGATGAAAATATGTGTGGTTTAAGAGACAAGGCCATTGAATGAGGGTATTCTCATAGGCTTTTTTTAAGGCTGTCATAGGCTTTTTCTAGGTTGAAATAGAGGCTAAGGAGGGAGGATAGGTACATTATCTCTCTACTCAAAAGAGTGGTAGTCCTTATGACAATAACTCCCCTCCCCCCCTTCCTTTTGTCACATCATCAAAGGCGTCCATTACCCCAGCCAAAAAAAACACTTTTTTCAAAAAAAACTCACTTTTACTCAAAACTTCTCCCCAACCTATATATATACTCAAAAATCAATTTTCTCTCTCAAAATCTCATAGCTAGACTTGCAAAATATGAAACTTTCCACCTTTTTTTATTTCCCTCCAAAATCACTCCTCTCTCTCTCTCACTTGTCACCATATACATTTGGTAGTGATGTGTGTGAACACACTAGGACCGCCGGGGTATTTTTTTCCTCTTTAGGAGGTTTTTTCCCCCAAGCATTGTATATACGCCCATCACTCTAGGGCTATCTATCTTTCCATTGCATACTAAGTAACACACTCTCTATTGTGTGCCTTGAGCTTCCTTCATCTTCTCCAAGTTGTGTGTGTTTCTCTGCAACCCTAATTCCAATAATTGGTATCAGAGCAGGTAATGTCCTCCCGGGCTTAGTCGCCAACTGCTCCAGCATACGCCTACTCACTTTCTCCGATTACAGTGAGGTTTGGCTAGTGTTCGCAGGTCGACAAATATTTCAAGAGGACTCGTAGAGCTCAGTCTGCTCAGATTTTTGATTCGGGCTCATTTCGACCTTCGTTTCCACTACAGGCAGGCCTGCACATGCAATTTCGTCATTTTGTGCAGAATTTTTGTCAGTGCGGTTTTTTGCATAACAGGTGCCTTATAGTCTTCTACGGTTTGTGCTATATAGCACGTGTTGTTCCCGCTCCATTTCTCCTATTTTTGGGCAGTTTTCACATCAGGTGCAGCATTTACCATGGTTGACAACAACGACACAGATGTGTTCAAGATGTTTGCTCTGCTGAGGACAGGTTGGATGGGGACAACTACCCTATGTGGGCTTATATGATGCAACATGTTCTTGTGCCCAAGGGAGTCTGGAACATTATGCGGGGCATTGATGTACGTCTTGGTTCTGAGGATGTAGGCGATGTTGAGGATGTTGCAGGTCTTGCTGCTATTAGAGTTGTTTTGCCTATGGCGGAACAATCTCATTGGGATGTAAAGGATGCGTAGGCTCATGCATTGATTGCGTTTTCTGTGAAGCGCACCATTGTTCCTCATATTTGTTCAACAAAATCTGCAAAACAAGCTTGGGATATTCTAGCAGGTCTTTATGCAAGCCGCAATGAGGCTAAAATTGCTTTGCTGCATAAAGAGCTGGAGTCAAAGATTATGCATGAGGAAGATGATATGGACACTTTCCTTGCTGGTGTCAAGGATATCAATGAGCAGCTTATTTCAGAAGGTGAAGTCATTTTAGACAGTTCCCTTGTGCAGACTGTTCTTGATGCCTTCCCAGATTCCTACCAGACTTTTGCTAGTACTTGGAGACTGATGACCCAAGGAAATCCTGAAGTTGTCAAGTTTGATGCATTATGCACATTGCTGTTTCAAGAGTCACTTTCCAAAAAAAATAGGACTAGGCAGCGTTCAGTTGAATAGGCTTTTATTGCTTCTCAAAGAAAGGGTGGTAACAGCAATGCAGCCACTTCTTATGGTTCTGTTGCGAGTGGGAAAACTTCTATTCCTAATGCTTCTGTTGGCAGCACTTCGTCTGGCAATTCTGGTGATAAGGAAAAAAAGAAGATGCGTTGCCATTATTGTAAAGCTAATGATCACTTGATCAAGTTTTGTCCTAAGTTGAAGGCCAAAGAGGCTAAGAAGAAAGAGGGTGGTTCCACTACAAATGCTGGTTCCACTACAAATGCAGCCATTGTTGAGTCTTCTGTGAAAGGAGACTGTGTTGCTGATGTCGATGCAGAATGGGCTTTTAGCATAGAGTGCACTTACAATCTTGATGTCCATGATGCATGCTTGTCAATTACAGTAGATTCACATGTGTGGTATTTTGACAGTGGTGCTACAAAGCACATTACCTCACATCATGAATTGTTTACCTCTCTCGAGTCTGTCCCTCATGGGAATTCAGTCCCTTGTGCCAACAATGCCTCTTATCCAGTTCAACGAGTTGGAAAGATTGTGCTTACTGCTGCTAATGGCAGTTATTTGATGCACTTTATGTACCTGGGATCAAGAAGAATCTCTTGTCTGTATCCACACTTGCTAGACTTGGACTTGTAGTCAAATTTGTGGATGACAGATGTATAGTTCATGATCTCAATTTTGGTGATGAAATTGTTGCATCTGGCCTTTTGTGTCGTGGGCTGTATAAGCTCACTTTGTATGACAAGTGTTGGCAAAATTTCGCAAATGCTGTTGCAGATTCAAGGGCTATTTCACATGCAAAACTTTGGCATGCATGTTTTGGTCATCTGAATTTTGTCAGTTTGCTGCGTTTGCAGAAATCTGACATGGTTGCTTCTTTGCCGCCTCTTGAAGCACCTGTCAAACATGTTTGTGAAGGCTGTATTTTGGGTAAGATGCAGCGTTCTAAGTTTCCAAAGGATGGTTCAGCTCGGGCCACATGCAGGTTGCAGCTTGTGCATAGTGATGTTTGTGGGCCCATGCAAACTCCGTCCTTGGGCAATTACCTATACTTTGTGACTTTCATTGATGATTACTCTAGGCATGCATGGGTATTTCCGCTTAAAGCGAACTCCGAAGTTTTTATGTGCTTCAAACAATTTCTGTCTATGGCTGAAAATGTCTCGAAATGTACTATGGGCACCCTCCGTTCCGATTGAGGGGGGGAGTATATGTCTCATGAATTTAATGCATTTCTAGCTACTCGTGGGATAAAACACCAATGTACAGTGCCTTATACACCTCAGCAAAATGGTGTTGCTAAGAGGAAAAACAGGTCATTGACGAAAATGGCACGATGTATGGTCAAAAGTCAAGCTTTTCCGCATTCTTTTTGGCTTGAAGCCATCATGTATGCCATTTATTTACTAAACAGGTGTCCTACAAAAGCTTTGCAGTCTATTACTCCATATGAAGCATGGCATGATAGAAAACCCTCTATTGAGCACATGCGTGTTTTTGGTTGTTTGGCATATGCTTTGGTGCCACAAACACAACACAGAAAATTGGATGATAAGGCTGTCAAATGTATTTTTGTTGGTTATAGTGCTAAAAGCAAAGGTTACAGATTGTATCATCCACAAAAAAAACGTATTCTGGTTTCACGGGATGTAGTGTTTGTGGAAGATTCTATTCAGCCCTTGCTGTCATGTACTAGAGACAGTAATATAAGCTCACAGGACATTTATGACACTTTGTTGCCTCTTTTTAGTGGTGGAAATACGAATGTAAGTTCCAATGAGGCAAATGTACAGCCTATGGGGGTTTCTAAAAATGTTACAGATCAGCCTATTATTGACGCAGATGTACATGATGTACTTGATGAGGAAAGGGCTGAAAATGAGCAGGCTAGAGGTATGCCAAAATGGCTGGTGCACACTTTGCATGACAGTAAATTAGATGCACCTTTGTCTAGTCGTACTTGTTCAGGCTCTTGCCATGCATCAGATTGTTATGCTTTGGTTGTGTCTAGCTTACATGATGTTGAGGAGCCTCTGTATTTTGATGAAGCACAGAATTCAGAAAATTGGATAGCTGCCATGCAATCAAAATATGATGCACTTATAGAAAATGACACATGAACTTTATGTGATTTGCCTCCTGGCAAAAAGGCCATTGGTACGAAGTGGATTTACAAGTTGAAACGCAAGCCGGATGGTGAGATCGATCCCATAAGGCTCGACTTGTTGCAAAGGGTTATGCACAACAAAAAGGCATAGATTATGAAGAGACTTTTGCTCCCACTTGTCGTATGACTACTATGCATTTTCTATGTGCATTGGCAGCTCATTTTGGTTGGGATGTACATCAATCAAACATTGTTACTGCTTTCTTGAATGGTGACATATTTGAGGAAGTTTATGTAACGCAGCCTGGCGGTTTTGTCATAAAAGGACAAGAGGACAAAGTGTGCAGATGTAAGAAGGCTTTGTACGGGTTGAAGCAATCTCCTCGTGCTTGGTATGAGAAAGATGACACTCATTGGTTAAACGAGGCTTTCGTAACAGTCCAACAGAAAGCACATTGTATGTAAAGCGTAAGGGTGATGTACTTCTCATTGTGGTTCTTTATGTCCATGATTTGCTGATCATCACTGGAACAAATGAGAGACATATTTCTGAATTTAAGCTTGATTTGAATGCCACTTTCCAGATGAAAGATTTGGGGCTGTTGCATCATTACTTGGGTATACAGTTTAAGCAGTGTGATGGTGGTATTGCCTTGTGTCAGAAAAGCTACATAGAGACATTGCTATGTAAGTTTGGACTTGAGGATTGCAAACCTATTGCCACTCCCATGGAAACAGGTTTGAAGTTGAGTCTACATGATGCTGGCGATCCTACTGATGTCACTCTTTATCAAAACTGATGTTGGCTACCTCATTTATGTATGCAACACAAGGCCGGATATTCAGTTTGCAGTCTCACAGGTCAGCAGATTTATGCATAGCCCAGGGTCTAAGAATTGGCAGGCTGTCAAGAGGATTCTCCGCTACCTTAGTGGCACTTTACATCTTGGCTTGTTTTATCCCAAGGGGGGATCATTGCCGCCAGACTTATATGATTTTTTGGACTCAGATTGGGCTCGTTATTTTGACACGCGAGTGTCCACAAGTGGTTTTTGTTTCATGCTTGGCAGTTCATGTATATCATGGTTGAGCAAGAAGCAACCTACTATGGCCACTTCGAGATCTGAGGCTGAGTACAGGGCAGTCTTCACAGCTACGGTTGAGTGTGTATGGCTCAGACGCCTTATGGCTGATTTGGGTGTTGGACAAGACACTGCCAACACTATCTACACTGACTGTCAGAGTGCATTGGCAATTGCGAGGAACCTAGTTTTTCATGCTTTCACAAAGCACATTGAGGTGAATTACCACTATGTCAGGGAGAGGCTCTCAGAGCAGGAGAGATCAGCTTGGCTCATGTGCCAACACAGGACGACCTTGCAGATATTTTCACAAAGGCATTGTCTGGTGAGAAGCTTGAAGCTTTCCACAAAGCTTTGGGCTTCCTCCCCTTTGTGGATTGATCATGTCCTTCGGGCATGGAACTTCCCTTTACTCATGTGCCAGCTCTCGTTCACCGCATCACTCCAGGGGGGATTTGTTACCATATACATGTGGTAGTGATGTGTGTGAACACACTAGGACCGGCGGGGCATTTTTTTCCTCTTTAGGAGGGTTTTTCCCCCGAGCATTATATATACGCTCATCACTCTAGGGCTATCTATCTTTCCATTGCATACTAAGTAACACACTCTCTATTGTGTGCCTTGAGATTCCTTCATCTTCTCCAAGTTGTGTGTGTTTCTCTGCAACCCTAATTCCAACATCACTCCTCTCTGTCTCTTCTCTCTCCTACTTTTCAGCACACACTCTACCTCCTTCCCTCTCTCACTCCTCTCTCTCTCTCTTCTCTCTTCTACTTTTCAGCACACACACTTCCTCCTTCCCTCTCTTTGTTGCAGGTCCACTCCATAGCTTTGCTGTAACTCTCCCCCCCATGGCTCTCCACTCCATAGCTTCCTCCTTCTCTCTCTTGGTTGAAGGTCCACTACATAGCTTTGCTGCAGCTCTCCCCCCATGGCTCTCCACTCCATAGACCTCCTCTCCACTCTGTAGCTCTCTTGCAGCACTCCACTCCATAGCCCTCCTCTCCACTCTGTAGCTCTCCTGCAGCACTCCACTCCATAGCTCTCCTCTCAACTCTATAGCTCTCTTGAAGCTCTGTATCCCATAGCTCTTCACTCCATAACTCACCTCTCCACTTCGTGCCTCTACTGCAGCTCTCCACTCTTTCTTGATGCCAGCTTTATTCCCCTTCCCATGGAGCTAGGTGACATTACAAACCTCCCATCCATAACAAGATTATCAAGTTCGAAAACAGTTTCTCTACATGTTCCGTTGCCAAAGGACTTCGAACCCTCAAAGCGTCATTACTTGCAAACTGCACAACAATGTCGTGATGTAGGTCACACCAATGTGGACCTTTGGGTGCATGGTGCACCGCCTCTACCCTAATGATCGAGCCATCAATGTATACCCAACATTGAGTAGCCTTGCTTCATTCTTACAATATGTAGGTAGAGGGGAGCAAGGTCTTCTTGGATACTGTAAGCGATTGTCGACTATTGGACCTGATAGTGCACAATGGTCTTTGCATCAATGTCAACTTCTTTCCCATACCACTAGTGGATTGCACAAAAGGATCTTCCATGTGGAGGAGGAAGTGGAAACTCTTAAGCTACAGGTGGAAGAGAAGAATGTTAAGATTGTGAAGCTTGAAGATAAGATCCTGCATCTTAAAAAGACGCCCTTAGGTGCAAGGGAACATAAGAGGAAATTCAATGCCATAGAGACTTTAGCCCCCAAAGATGGTGCTGGAAAAAGAAGGGTTACAACTACAAGGTACATTTTGCTATGCTTCAATGTGTGTTTCTATGGTAATGTTTTTATCCATTCTTGTAGGAATTTTGTAATAATGTTTTTGTTCATTCTTGTAGGAATTTTATCCAAGAGCTGTGTGGTGGCCATAGCCACGAGGATCACATCCATTTTTTAAGTTTGTGCCTCAAGAAATTGGATGTCATAGCCCTTTTACGAGCACCAAATGAAGAACATTTAAACAATGTTGTTACAAATGAGGTGATGCAAAAGTTTTCAAATCTTGTGAGCGATGTTGATGTACAAAAGGCTTGTGATGAAGTTGGATTTAGTACTAAGGGATACATTGCCTTATATGCTCTACTTAAAGATGCTTTAAGGGAAAGAGGAACTGCTGAGAATGTTTTTCCTATACTACTTAAGGTCAATCTTGCTAAGAAGGCCTCAAACGAAGACGTGTACTTTCAAATAGGAGGTTACTTGCACATAGAGGAGATAATTCCTTCATCCATCTTTACCAACAAGCGGTCCAAAGGAGTTAAGAAATGTACCAATGCAAGCGTAGGTGCAGACAAGGTGGAGAAGGGATCTCCTTACTCAATGTCAAATAATATTTTTGCTAATTTGAGAAGGCTTCAAATGGCAATGATACATTTTTATGGTGTACCACCTAATGGTGAGGGTGCAGGTTCAGTCTTTTTTTTTTCAATTATGGTTTTTCTTATGTTATTTTGGACATTTTTCAGTGCTAGGCTCAAAGTTGGTGTTTGTGCTCAAGCTAGACGAGTGTTAGATTGTAAAGAAACAAAGGTTAGAAAGGATAAGTATTACTCTCATGAACGAGGCATTATTTCATGCAAAACATACAGTTATGAACGAGGATTGTGCACCATCTTTCAGTGTGCAGTCAAAGAAAGAAATTTGGTGGCTTGGAGCTATCAAGGTTTGCAAGGAGACCCATGGAGTGCTTGCTTGGATTTTTGAACGCATTCTGTGAATAACAGATGTCATTAAGGCACAACTAGCTGGGGAAAAGCTCCAAGTAGATGGCATAGGGGATTTTGAAGTTGACTGGAACTTAGGTGGCGATTTGAAAACAATCAAGTGCATTCTAGGGTGCAAACAAGGGGCAGGAGCTCTGTATCCTTGTCCATTTTGCATGAAAGGGCCATAAGGGGAATGCACACAAGATCACAATGGTTGACGAAACAGAGGAAGATGACATTCATAAATTACACGTGTGTGGGAGCATTCGGTTCTATGATGTCCTATGCTAGAGGAGCCCAATCATGCTGCAAAAGACAGTGAATGGAGCCCTATAATTAATTTCCCTCTAAAAAATGTGCTTTTTGCACACTTCATGCTTTTATGTGCATCTTTGATTGTTTATTAAAGCTTCATATTGATTATGCCTTTACAATGAAGCCTCCAAGAGATCGCTTGACGCTATGTCAAAAGTGGAAGGGCTCTTAAATTTAATAGGTTTTCATGGGACCAACACTACCGTTGTTGCACCTTTGTAAGGTCCCCAAACCCGTCGACACTAAAAACGGGATGGGACCATTGACAGGTCTCTAGGCCTACTAAAGTCAGAGTCCTTAAACAAGAAGACTTCTAGGAAATTCACCCTTACCATTGACAATGGTTTAGGTTTATAGCCCTAGAAAGAGACCTAGTCCTGTCTCGCAGTGGAAACGGGACCACAAAAAAACTATTCCGGCCCTATAACTTCCATCATTCAGATTAAGGTTTCCTTAGCCAACGCTTTTTCCCCCCTAACATATGTGAGAGCACAACCGTTGGTGGATTCCTCTTCCAAGTGAAGAAGTTTCTAAAAGTTTTAGTGCGCGGGAAATGGATAGTTACCTGACTAATCAGGTCTACCCGTCCATGATTGACAACCTTAGTCAATCCCCACTTACCACCCCGCACTCACACATGATTTTTTGAGTTGTTTAATTACTACCACATTCTTTCACAATTCAAAAAATGATTTCTTTTAACTTTCATCACTGGATTTTATTAAAACAACCTTTGAAAACAGTATTGAAAACATTCTTTCAGCAAACAAACATCTTTAGACTTAAGACAAGGTACTATCATTCTGAAGTATCTCTAACCAGTACTGGCTTGTCTCAAGACCACCTATACAGAAGTGAAAAAACGACACCCATTCTTTATTTATAAAAAACCAGGGTGGAAAAAGCCATCACCCAAAGTTCGGGTGCCCATACGCCAACCGGTTGCCCATACAACCGGGCGGTTCCTCTAGGATAAACTTGATATCTTAAGTAATATCTACAAACACAAACAAGCACGGGGTAAAGACTCCATGCGCGCTGAGGAAACCGACTTATCCATGGCGGAATCGCCATCATTACTCATTCCCTGGAGTAAAAATTACTCCAAGGAATCAGAGGTGTCTTGAGACAAGCTGTCTTAAGGATGGTCAAACATTTCTTTCCTAGATCAATCAGTAATAACCCAATCATTCCTTTCCTAGTTACAATCATTGCTCGTTGGTTTCTTGGAAGTTACCTTCCATTTACAGCCAGTTTATCCTTCCTAATCCTTACGTATGCAATGCTAACTTTAAACATGAACTTTAAAAGATTTAAGCGAACAAAATAGAAATCCACCTGGGACTGCTCATCCATGTGCTGCTGCGCCGGAGCCTGCAGACTGTTCCTCCGTCGGCCTATGGCTAGGCCTAGCCTCATGGTCATAAGTGGCTTTATTTCTTTTGTTGCTAATATCCTCTTCCTTGGTAAGAGGATTTCCTCTAGTTCTCTTTGGAGCCATATCGACAGCCTTATAAAAAGACTTAATCGATTAGAGGTTTAATTGAATAATCTCTTTTCTTCCTTTTTACCCAAAAATAAGGATTTTTGGAGTAAGTAGGTATCCTTGATGGTTTATTGCATGAGATCTTTCTCTTGTAACTTCTTTTTACTATTAGTATTTTTCCATAATTATCATCTAATTAGGAGAGCTATTTTATTGGGTTTCTCCTTAGTCTCCTTAGTCTATATTCCATGAATATCTTATATTGAGCCTTAGTAAATTATAATCCCTATCCGCTAATGTATTTCTCATCCTAGATGTAATTTGATATATTCTATCTTTAGGAATTTTCATAAAATTGATTTATAACTTTCCCCTCGTATACTTATGGTTTAATTTAGGCAATTTTTGTTGATAGTAATTTGTTATACCATTCATTTATGCTATGGTAGTTTTTCCAACCTTCAATAGTGGTTTTGGACCTTAGGTATTTATTTGGTAATTATATAAATTCATTTACTAATTTCCTTTCTCTATTTTATACACAGAATCGGTTACTTTTAATGAAGACAAGTATTTAAACTAATTATCTGATGGTAGGATATTTAGCACGAGTTCCTCAAGGTGTGTTTTACCTTTGATAATTATCTCAAAGGTTTTTGGATTAATTTATTATTTTTCCTATTTTATTTTCCCCTAAAAATAATGTAATTCTATTAAGATAATTAGTTAAATTAATTATATGAGGTTAAGATAATTATCACAAGTCTCATACAGTATGGTTTACCTCTGATAATTATTTCAAAGTATTTTGGATTAGTTTACTATTTTTTCCCTTTTTATTTCCCCTAAAAATATTGTAATTATGTTGAGATAATATAATTAGTTAAACTAACTATATGAGGTTAGGATAATTATCACTGGTTCCATAAGATTTGATTTAACTCTGGTAATTATCTCAAAGCATTTTGAATCAATTTGCTCTTTTTTCCCTTTTAATTTGTCTAAAAAACAGTGTAATTCTGCTAAGATAATTAGGTCAACTAATATTCTGAGATTAACATAATTATCACAGGTTTCCTAAGATGTGATTTATCTTTGATAATTATCTCAAAGCATTTTGAATCATTTTCTATTTTCCCCCTTTTTAATTTGTCCTAAAAATAGTGTAATTTTGCTAAGATAATTAAGTAATCAAATTATCCTAATTTAACATAATTATCATGGGTTTCCTAAGATGTGATTTACCTTTAATAAATATCTCAAATCATTTTGAATCAATTTGCTATTTTCCCCCTTTTAATTTGTCCTAAAAATAGAGTAATTCTACTAAGATAATTAGTTAAGCTAATTATTTGAATTTAACTTAATTATCATGGATTTTCTAAGATGTGGTTTATCTCTAATAATTATCTCAAAGCATTTTTATCAATTTTCTATTTTTCCCTTTTTAATTAGTCCTTAAAAGAGTGTAATTCTGCTATGATAATTAGGTAAACTAATTATCTGAAATTACTAGAATTACCATTGGTTTCCTAGGATGTGATTTACCTCTGATAATTATCTCAAAGCATTTTGAATAAATTTGCTACTTTCCTCCTTTTAATTTGTCATAAAAACATTGTAATTCTGCTAGGATAATTAGGTAAACTAATTATCTGAGGCTAACATAACTATTACGCGTTATTTAAGATGTGATTTACCTCTAATAATTGTCTCAAAGAATTTTGAATCAATTTGCTATTTTCCCTCTCTTAATTTGTCCTAAAAACAGTGTAACTTTGCTAAGAATTAGGTAAACTAATTATCTGAGGTTAACATAATTATCATGGGTTTCCTAAGATGTGATTTAGCTCTAATAGTTATCTCAAAGCATTTAAAATCAATTTACTATTTTCCCTCTTTTAAGTTGTCCTAAAAATAGTGTAATTCTGCTAAGATAATTAGGTAAACTAATTATTTGAGGTTAACATAATTATCATGAGTTTCCTAAGATATGATTTACCTCTGATAATTATCTCAAAGCATTTTGGATTAGTTTGATCATTTCTTTCTTTACTTTTCTCTCAAAAACAGTGTAATTTTGCTTAACTAATTATGAAAATTACTCAAAAAATTATAAGATAATATTTTTAGCATAATGATAGTATAACATAGCTCTGATAATTAGCTCATCTTAGTTTAAACTTAATTAGTATAACTACCATGAATTTATGGTTAAAATGGATAATTTCAGTCCTAATATGATATAATAATTAATTAGCTTAATATCCCTAAGCTTAATCACAATAATCAGCAGAGAATATTTAATTAAGAGAGGATTTTTTAGTATACATAGGATTAATCCTCAATTAATTAAGAAAATTGTAAATAGGTTAGCTTAGCTTTGCTAATTAAGAAAGATTAGGGCTAATTACCGTTTAATTAACCAACTAGAGCTTGATCTCTAGTGATTTCTGCGTAGAGGTCTCTCTAGATGAGAGAGAATGTACCAAGGCTCCGAGTCTAATTTTTTATGAAGGAAGGGGGCTTTTTATAGTTTCTCTGGGCCCCGGGCTGTTCCTGGTAGGTTCTAGCACCTCAAGCAAGGCCCCAGATTCTAGGTAGCACCACTTGCTGCTAAAACTGACCCGGGCATGCTCTCCACAGCTCCACACTTCCTCCTTAGCTTCTAGAATTGATTTTGACTATTTTCACTGATTTTTAATGATGAAAATTGGAAATATCAGTAAATTCTAGAACCTTAGGATAAGAACGTCTTTGTTAATAATAATTATTGAAACCATCCAATTTTACTTAACTAATTGAATTCCTAGTGTAACCTTTCAGGGCCCGTAACTTTCCCAGATTTTATTGGAATCTGATTTTGAAAAATACTAACCATAGTAAAGCTCTGGTTATGATTCCAAAAATACCAATATCAGCCATGATTGAATAATTCTACAGTGTTTTCAAGTTAAATTTACAAGATTTGTACAATTACTAAGGTTTTAGAAACTGGAAACCTTACAATCACCCCAACTTAAGGAATTGAGATGTCCTCATCTCAACCGAAATTGGGAAAATCTTTGCGAAGTGATACTTCATCCTCCCATGTGGCGTCTTCAATGGGGTAGCCCTTCCATTTTACTAAATGCTCTCTGATAACTCTGTTTTGTAGACTCCTTTCCCTACTATCAAGAATACAATCTGGTTGTAGTTCAAGAATTCCATGCTTCTGCATCACAATCTGTTCGTCATCTAGAGTGTGATTGGGATTTGGGATGTAGGGTTTTAGAAGACTGATATGGAATACATTATGGACCTTGAGGTGCTCAGGTAGTTTTAATTTGTAAGCTTGATCACTGATTACTTTAATCACTTCATAAGGTCCACAATATCTGGGGCTTAGTTTTTTGTATTTTCCCAAGGATAAAGTGCTCAGGTAGTTTTAATTTGTAAGCTTGATCACTAATTACTTTAATCACTTCATAAGGTCCACAATATCTGGGGCTTAGTTTTTTGTATTTTCCCAAGGATAAAGTGCTTCTCTTTGGACGTACCCTAAGGAATACTTCCCCTTGTTTGAAAAACCGATTGGACCATTTTTTATCAGCATAATGTTTTTGGCGGTCCTTAGCTTCCTGAATGTCTTGTCGTATGGCTTTGGTTTGGGCATCCATCTCCTCCAACATTTTCTTTGAAGCTTCTACTCTTGTACTAGCGTCAGAAAAGTTTAGGGGTGATATACATTCATGCCCATAAAGAGCATTAAATGGTGACATCCCAATGCTTTTATGAAATGAGGAATTATAGGCGAATTCCACCAGAGGAAGAAATTGTATCCATTTCCGGGGTTCTCTACTACAGTAGCCTCTAATTTTGAAGTAAATTTTGCATCTCTGTCTCACTCACTATTCTCTTAGGAAGTCCGTGTAATCTGAAGATCTCTTTGATAAATAAACGGCTTATGTCTGATGCAGTGTAAGTTGTTTTTACAGGCATCAAATGAGATACTTTAGTTAGCATATCCACTACCACCATAATGGAGTCATAACCCCCTTGAACAGTGGGAAGGCCTGTTACAAAGTCCATGCTAATGAGTTTCCACTTCATTTGAGGAATGCTAATGAGTTTTCCTGGCATCATTACTCGTTCAGCCTTAATCCTTTGACAGGAAAGACATTGTTTGATGTAGCGAAGTATATATCCTTTCATTCTTGGCCAGAAATAGCTTCTCATTATGGCATTAAGGGTCTTTACATAACCAGGATGGCCGGCAACTGGAGCGTTGTATCCTTCATAAAGGATTAACTCCTGTAATGTTGGATTCTTAGGAATGTAAAACCGATACTTATAATAGAGAAGCCCATCCTCAAGTGAATAATCCTTGATTACCGGCACTACATATGTGTGTGATTAGAAGAAGATTCTACGTTGCAACAGAATCGAAGGTGGCGAGTTGGAAAGCATCATAACATCAATGTCTGCATGAAGAGCGTTGAAGGTTCCTGTGAGACTCTTGATTGGTTGTTCCTCAACAAGGTTGGATGGGAATATATCTATGAAAACACCAAAAACTATTAAGTCAAAAACAAATAACAAGCGTTTACAATCAACAACCAACAATGTTTTACGACTTACAATGCATTGGAAAACTCTTGAGCTTCCATTCCTCAAGCGCATGGAACGCCAAGAGTACACGTGTTGAACCATTATGTGAAATTTGGACTCAGAAAGGGGCCCTTTAAGCAATTTGACTTTACCTCTCTCTACCAAAACGAGTGCATGGATAAATTTTTGCAAACAAAATCCAAAGTTGACGAAGGTTTGACAGTTAGAATGTCCTCTTCAAGCTCTATCTACTGATATATAGCATGCCATGAGATTCTTCATATAAGATTCTTTTTTTGATTCACTTAGATTCCGACAGAGTTATCACATCACAGGTGAGTCAAAAAAAGAATCTTCTAAAATATGAGGAATCTCATGGCGTGCTATACATCAGTAGATAGATCTTGAAGAGAACATTCTAATTGTCAAACCTCTGCCAACTTTGGAGTTTGTTTGCAAAAAATATATCCATGTGCCCGTTTTGGTAGAGAGAGGTAAAGTCAAACTCCTTAAAGGGCCCCTTTATGAGTCGAAATTTCACCTAATGAATGGCCATTGTGCCATTGACTCTATGGTTATTTAAACCAAGAAGTCTCCCCTTCCAAGGTTGCCACAGTTTTGAACTCGATGAGGCCCGATAGCTGTAGGTTGCATGAAGATCCAAGATCCTTTAGAAAACACCTATGGTACGCATTCTCCATCAGAATCCCTAGTGTTATGCAATAAAACCGCCTCTATCTCATCCTTTGGTTTCCTTGAAGTGGAGGGGGTTGACATGGTAGCACCAGAAGAATAAGAATTTTGGTGTTAGAAAGAGAGAGGCCTGTTGCTTCAGAAATGAAATGAGAAGGAATGGTTGAATGGGAAACAAAGGGGAGAAGAAGTAGTTCAAATGGATGGTGTGGATGAAAGGGGGAGACAGGTCATGCAACTATGGAAAGCTTCCATTTGTGATGCAGCTATGGAAAGCCTGGCGGGAGGGGAAAAAGTGGCTAATAGGGAGCAAGGGGAGAAGAAGTAGTTCAAAGGGATGGTGTGGATGAAAGGGGGAGACAAGTGGTGCAGCTATGGAAAGCTTCCTCATGTGCTGCATCTATGGAAAGCTTGGAGGCAGAAGGAGAAAGAGAAGAGAGAAGAGGTAGAATAGAGGGTACTGCTGAGAAATACAGATTTTGGTCAAAGAAAATAATTTTTTGACCATGTATTTGGTTAGGAGAGCTTTTGGAGAGTGAAAAGTGAGATTTAGAGATTTAAAAAAAAAAACTAAAATTTTAGGGTTACTTTATGGGCACCCATTAAAATGGAGGGAACCCCCCTTTTCCCCCTTCTCTCTCTTTCTAGGGGACAAAGCTATAATGAGGGGAACAAATAGGCCCCCCATGCCCCCTACTACCCTACCTTTTGAGAGGGTATAGCTGTGGCCACCACCCTCTTCCTATTGGTCCATGCTTAATTACCTTTTAAGCTAAAGGGTCCTTTTGGGGTTCATATTTTTCCTAATGTAATAGATATCTAAATGGTGGATATTTTAGTTAAGTGAAACCTAAATTTACAAAGTTTGATGTGTGAAATGTTTAAGATACTAATGGTGTTTGTGTATAGATTGTAGACTATAATCCTGATAAGATGGAAGATGACACAAAGAACACTCTATCAAACCTCATCAAGACATATGTCATCAAGAAATACCTCTGTCCATATTCTAACGAGATGTTTGATAGCTTTGCAATGCATGCATCCATTTTATTCATACCCACCAATACTTTGATGCATGGACTAATAGATACTAAGATTCCACAATGGAGCTATATGGATGTGCATCATCTCAGCAATTTGGATCAGCTTACACATGCCACGGTCAATGACAAAGGATTGATAGTCAATGTGTACCAAGCTAATGATCACAAGTGGTGCTAGATGGCAAGAGGATCATGCCAACATGGTCGTCTACAATACACCAATTTACAATGAAGGAAAACAGAATTGTCTTGTCTCCATAATGAAGAAGGGGCAACCACCGTTAATGGATGCCATTGGATTACCACCAAAAGAGAAGGATTAGGAATGATCTATGACATAAAAAACTATAGACATTACCTATTAGCCAACAAATTTGTGTTCTTTGTGAACCACCAACCCTTATTGTACTTGGTTAATAAGCCATGCAACACACGAAGAATAGTGAGATGGTTCATCATTCTTTTGGAATTTGATTTCACTGTAGTTGTGAAAAAGGGCACCACTCACAAAAGAGCAGATCATTTATCAAGGATCATTTCAGGAGAACCACCAAAAGGAGTAGATGATGATCTACCAAATGCATATCTGTTCTCTGTGGAAATGATACCCTGATGGTCAAAAAATATGGTATCATTGATGGCCATAGCTCAAGTGAATTTGCAAAACCACTTCCTATTACAACCTGATTAATTGAGCAATTGGCTATGTACCAATTACTAGTTGGAAGGCTATACAAAAGAAATCAAGATGGAATATTGCTTTTGTGTATTAATCCTGAGGAGAAAACCCAATACCTACGTCAAGCACATATTACCATAGTGGGACTTCACTTTGCGGAAGACCAAATTATGCAGCGGATCTTGAGAACTTGGAGTATTTTGGCCAACGATGAGGAGTGATGTTCACTCATTTATAAAAAAATTGTCTTCAATGCCAAAAACAAGCACCCATGCCTCATGTGACATTGTTCCAAATATCACTCGTTCCTAAGTGGAGTAACTATCTAGTTACTTACTTATCAAGATGAACATTTCCTGAGAATATGAGTAAACGCCGCCAGAGGGCAATTGAGATTGAAGCAAGAGATTGTGCTCTTATTGGGAACCAATTGTATCGAAGAGGAAAGGATCAAAATCCACGTCTTTGTGAAAATGAAGACGAATATATTCCCATCATAGAACAATCACATGCTGGATTAGCTGGAGGTTACCTTTTTAGGGAAACCACCATGAGAGCAATCTTAATGGCAGGCATATGGTGGCCAACACTTTTTGCAGATGCTAAAGAATATGTTCGAAGGTGTCATGCATGTCAATGAGCAAAAATGCCAACCCGTGTAGATAGCATGCCTTTAAGACCAATGATGGGGGCTAGAGCTTTTGCAAAATGGGGCATAGATTTTGTCGGGCCAATAAAACCACTGGCTTATAGAAGTAGAGCTCAATATATCATTGCAACTACAGACTATTTGACTAAGTGGGCAGAGAGGCTAAGGCAACCCAAAGGAATGATGCCAGAACCACAGCCGCATTCTTATATGAATACGTGTTCACAAGATATGGACTGCCAATAGAAACTGTTAGTGATAGGAGAACTCATTTCCTCAATGAGGTAATTGAGAATCTGCTGAATGAATTTATGGTCATCCATAACAAATCGGATCCCTATCACTGTCACAAGAAAATGGACAAGTGGAGCACATGAATAAGATTCTTAGCTCGTTATTGACTAAAGTGGTTAGTTCAAGATTAACTGATTGGGAAATGAATCTCCATGCCACTCTATGGGCTTATATAGTTTCATTCAAAACAACTTTAAATGCTACACCCTTTAACCTTGTTTATGGTCTTGATGCCATATTGATGATAGAGTTTCTATTGCCGACACTAAGGGTAGCTAAGGATCTGGAGTGGACTAGACACAATTTGTTAGAGAGGCTCAAAGATTTAGAAAACCTTGATGAGCAAAGGCTAGCTGATGTAGCTCACATCTATGCACAAAAGCAAAAACAAAAGCAATTTTTTTATTCCCATCTAGTCACAAAAATCTTCAAAATAGGGGACTTAGTTTTAGTCTACTCCCTTAAGCAACACATTCCCAAGTTTAAGAAAAAGGGAAACGGACCATTTATCATTGAAGATATATTCCCAAGTGGAGCAGTAAAGTTGTCCACTCTAGATGGTGAACCAATGGCCAGTTGGATTAGTGGATGTTGTTTAAAGAAGTACAATTTGCCACTAACCAATGAATTGCTAGAGAAGATGCATGCAGCAAAGCAGACAAAGATGAAACGATAGAAAGTCATTGATGAAGCCCAAGGGGAAGCTCGGCTTCACGTACTCAAAAGGAAAATTGCGCTCAAAAATCAACAAATACCTATTTCCATCAACACTCGGGAACTAGATGAACAATTATGGGAATTACAGAAGGATGCAGTGTCAACAGATGATGAATGGCTAGATGGAATTGACCTTCACATCAAAGTACAACTGAACAATCGTAGCACAAATGCATTGGTCGATACAGGAACTCGAGTAAATGCAAACAATTATTCTAGGTACAAGAAAGCAAAAATATAGTCCTTGATATCGGGAATATCGGCCATCAAAGGATGCAAAAAGAACCCAACAATGGCATTGGGAGTAGTCAACTTAAATGTGATAGTACATGGATGTTCATGCCCTGATCAGTTTGTTGGATGCGGATGTACAAGGCAGTACCAGATTGGGATACCAATCAACTCAAGCAATCACCTAAAGGCGGAAAACTCATTGTTCCAATTGCACCAAGCAAAGAAGAATGAAAAAGAGATTACCAGCAGAACAAACCACAAAGCAATCAATCTTCTTCATCCTCTAGACAAGCAAATGCTACAAGTAGCATGCAAGTGATAGCCGATTTTCAAAAATCAAAGAAGAAAAAAGAAAAAAGGTTTATTTTTTCTCTGTTGGAGCCTTGGCGGCACCATCGAAAGGCTCGACAATGCCTGGTCAACCTCACGACGCTGTTTTCTTACTGGCATGGTCTCATCACATGCCCCCCCCCCCCTCCCTCGATTGACCGGCCTTATCACCCTCATGCCCTCGCTCGTCCATGCCCCAGCCTAGCAGGCCGTCCTCAGTTTCACTCTCCCTTCTCTTCTCTCCCTGTATTTTTATTACCCAGGCGAGCATCGAATGAAATATCCCTCTCTCTCTCTCTCATATGCCCTACGCACCTCCCTCTTCTCCTCTCTCCCTTCTCGGCAAAAAGCTCTCTCTCCCTCATCCATTTCAACCCCTCTCTCTCTCTCGCTCACAGCCAACAAGGCGGCCACATGCCCGCAGGTCGTCCGGTGTTGTTCATCACATGCCCGCAGGTGGTCCGCTGTTGTTCATCACATGCCCACAGGTGGCCCGGAAATCCTCTCTCTCTATCTCCCTCGTGGCCTACAAGAGGCCGGACACTCTCTCTCTCTCTCTCTCTCTCTCTCTCTCTCTCTCTCTCTCTCTCTCTCTCTCTCTCTCTCTCTCTCTAATATCCTCTCTCTCTCTTACCGACACCTCGTTGACCCCCGATGACCCCCCCCCACCTTACTTGCCACCCTCAGCCAGCAGAAGCGGAATCGAGTGCTCACCCCCCCCCTCGCTTTGTCTCTTGCACTCCCTCTTTGTCGAGCCCACGGTCACATACGAACACTCTCTCTCCCTTATTCACACACACACACACACACACACACGCCCCCTCTCACACTCCCTCCCTCACTCTCTATGCAAGCCAATAGCCCAAAAATATTCCCTCTTCTCCCCCACCTGCTCACCTCACCCTTCCCTCGGCCTCACTCTCCCTCCCATGGCCCGCTACACACCCCCTTTCCCTCTCTTCCCCACCCCATTGACTCACTCCCCTCCTCTAGTCCTTGAGCTGCCATGCAAAGTAAGGGATAATATTCCCTCTCTCTCTCACCACACACCCCCCTTACCCCACTTCATTGCCAAAGAAACACCCCCCCCCCCCCCCCCCCCCCCCCCCCTTCCCTCGCTCAAGTGTTTTCTCTCTAATGCTTCGAGAGGAAACTACATCAACTACAAAGTCTAAGTCCAGAAGCCTAAAGCATTGGGTGGACGCAAGTGGTCCTCCACTCTCTCTAGGCCGGGAAAGTTCAAATGAAGTTCGACCACCCAAGCGTTGTCGCCGCATGCATAATGGAAAGCCGATTGAGGTAGACTCTTCTCTCCCAATCTGTTTTGAACCTAATATGGAGGATTGTGTGGACTACTACAAGAGGTAGGAGCATGTGGTGAAGGTGTCACCTCGTCAACACCTGAGGTACGCAACCCTAGTGGTCAAGATCCATGCCCTACGCCCGACATGGATAATAACAATAGGCCGGAAGTATTTCCTTTCCGTTTCTTACAACACATGCATGTAAACGTGTATATTGATAGGAAGATATTCTACCAACAAAAGATTGTTTTCTTGTTCGGAGCCAAGATACTTGATGAAATCCTCAGATCTCCACGTCCCATCATCTTGCCCCTTCTGGACTACTACCACTCTTTTGATGTAAGCATCTTTATTCTGTTCTAGCTTTGTGATCCATTCTTTACCCTGTTTTAATCTATCCACCCAACCCTAAAAAAGCTGCTATAAGCCGCTACTGTCTTTAATCTAAAAAGAAAAAAAGGGTTTGTAATTTCCTGAGTCACTACCATGGCAAGTGTTTCTTTCCCCACATTCAATGGAAAGAAGGGAGAAGATCTCACCACCGACTTTTTGGATGATTTTGACATTGCTTGTGTCGTCTCCAATAAAGATGACGACGCTTCACGACTTTGAATTTTTCCTCTACTGATGAAAGAAGAGGCTAACTCCTGGTATAATGCATTTCCCCAGGCTACCAATAATGCATGGGATGTGTTAAGGGCTGCTTTTGTAAAGAGGTTTGGTGGAGGCACAACCTCGGAGAAGCTATGGTAGCTACTGACGGAATTGAAGCAGGGCGTTCTGCTAGAGTATGCCACCTACGAGTCCAAATTTGTGGACTTATGGGAGAGATGGGTTGCCTCACTGGAGGAAGGCGAAGGAGCACCTAATTTCCTAAAGAATGACTGTTTCATTGTTGGTCCGTGGTCGCCGCTTAGAGAGAAGGTGAAGGGAAGGTTTCCTACAACATATGAGTTGGCAGTAGAAGTAGCCCGCCTTAAGGACAAGAAGTTGTGCATGCAAGCAAGAGTAAACGAGTCAGAGGAAACAAGCTCGGCCCGACCAACCCCAGTGACTGCAACAGCCAGTCATAGAGCCTAACCGCAAGAGGCATTAGAGGAGCAGCAAGAACTGCTGAGTCGCATCACCACCCAACTAGAGAGTTTATCCGTGCATCTGGTGCAGCAAGGGCATGACCTGCAGAACAAGGGAGAGGACAACGAAGGCATGTTGAGATGTCGAGCTCTACACCTTGATCTGGCATCCACTGCGGGTCTTGGCCGCTTACGGCATTTACTCACTGGCGCGTTAGGTGACCGACACGAAGGATCTCTGCCAGTGATTCTACAGCTGGACTACACTTATAGTGCCAGCCTAGTACGCTTCTAGCGAGTTCACACCTAGTGACCGCATGTACATATGTGCTACTTTTCAGCTTTAGCACTTAGTCATTTTGTACTCTCTTTTCTGTAAAGAAGAAGAAGAAGCTTTCCATCTCTCTGTGCTTTGTGCTTGTCTTGTGTAGCTCTCTTGCATCCTCCTTCTTTACATGGTATCAGAGCCTGGTGCAGGCAAGAGAGGCTAAGAGAGCAAGAGCATCACAATCCCTTCGTTCACAATCCACGACCAGATGTCAAAGGCGCCTCGCACAACAAAATTTTTTTAAGGGATTTTTCGCACAAGTTTCTGAACAGGTCTCCAAAGTGCAGTATACAAAGATTTACTGTACAAGTACAGTGGTTGTATGTATGCTTGATTGTGGACACTCGTTGAGTGTAGAAAGCGTTATAGGTACCACGATAGCAGGTTCAACAGATTTGCAGTTTTTTGCAGATTGCAGCTATTTTGTCTTAGTGCTTCAAGATGTCTGACGGTTTCAGTCAGATTGTTACTGAGAAGCTTGAGAAAAATAACTACCCTGCATGGAAGTTCATAATAACAAATTTCCTAAAAGGAAAAGGTTATTGGGACAATGTAGAAGGAGACAATGAAAAGGAACCAGAGATTCCCGAGGCAAATGCTACAGCAGAACAAAGGAAAGCTTTGAGGGACTGGCAACAAGGCCAGAGCAAAGTGATGTATTGGCTTTCTATGAGCATCACAGATGGCATGATGGGCTATCTACAGGATGCTGAAACCCCCGCCATTGCATGGAGAAACTTAGGCAGAGTGTTCGAGGTGAACACCAAGGCCAGGAAGCTTCAACTAAAGTCGGAGCTAAATCAGGTTAAGAGGAACAACTTCTCAATCAATGATTATGCCTTGAAGATCAAGAGTATCATTGAGGCTCTTGGATCTATTAAAGTCTCAGTGGAAGACGATGACATTGTCCGTGCATGCTTGGATGGTCTAGGCGATGAGTATGTACATTTTAGGTCTTCCATGAATACAAGAAACGACATCCCCGTGTTCCAAGATTTGATTTCTATGCTTATTCTTGAGGAGAAGAACCTTGACACATCTTCTTCTCATGGCAGAAATAATTCTGAACAGGCCTTCTATTCTAACTCCAACAAAGGTAGAGGTAGAGGTCGTGGTCGAGGCCCAAGGGGTTGCAGGGGCCAATTTCTGGAAGTTCAATCAAATCAAAACAATACAGGTGGCACGGGAAACCAGTCTCAAGGCAGGGGGAGTCAAAGAGGTCGTGGTGCAGGATCAAGCAGGCAGCAACATACTCTAGATAGCAGAGAATGTTGGACTTGTGGTGAAAGAGTTCACATGTCACGTGACTGTCCAAAGGGAAAAGCAAGTGGAAAGAGAGAACAGGGCAACTATGCATCTACTAGCAGAGATGCAGATGACAGCAAAAACGAGCGCATGTTTGTTATGCAGCATGTAATGAATACAATGACTGCAGAGAATTCCACCCAAGATGATGTTTGGTATGTGGATTCAGGTGCCTCTAACCACATGACGTCTCATGGAGAATGGTTTAGAGATATGCGCAAACGAGATGTGTCAGGCTATGTGCAGACAGGAGATGACACAGCTCACCCCATTGCTCATGTAGGGGACATACCTCTAAATACGAAGAGTGGGAAATCAAAGTACTTAGCAGATGTACTTCATGTCCCAAACATTACAAAGAATCTTGTTTCTGTTGGACAAATGGTTGAGCAGGGTTTGCAGGTTCGCTTCAATCCAAATGGCTGTTATGTAGAAGATTTCCAGAATGGCTGTAAGCTGATCACAGAGGGCAAATGTGTGGGCAGAATGTTTACGCTGAATGTAGACATGCCTGAGGTAAAAGCTGCATTATTTGCACAGGGCACAGGTGTTGTGGCTGATGTTGACATTTGGTACAAACGCATTGGCCATGTCAATGAGCAGAGATTGCGCAACATGAAATCAAAACAGATTGTAAAAGGTTTGTCCAAATTCAAGGTGGATGGTATGCATAAAGTGTGTGCAGCATGCCAGTTTGGAAAACAGTCAAAGGGCTCATTTCCACATGAGCGCAATGTATGTAAAAAGCCACTTGAGGTGGTGCACACAGATGTTTGGGGTCCAGCCGATACTACAAGTATACATGGTTGCAGGTATTATGTCTCTTTCATTGATGACCATACAAGGAAAGTATGGGTCTACTTCATGCGTAACAAAAGTGAAGTGTTTGGTCACTTTCAAGACTTCAAAGTCATGATTGAGAAGGAGACAGATATGCAAATCAAGACATTGAGGTCTGATGGAGGGGGAGAGTACTTCTCCAATGATTTTTCAGATTTTCTTCGAATGCATGGTATACGCAGGCAGTTTACATATAGATATACTCCACAACAGAATGGGGTCGCAGAAAGGAAAAACAGGCACATTGCAGAGGTTGCACGTGCATTGATGAATGAGAAGAACATGCCTCATCATTTCCGGGCTGAAGCCATAAATACAGCTGTGTACATTATGAACAGGACACCTACAGCTGCGGTGCATGATGTAACACCTGAGGAAAAGTTTACAGGTACAAAGCCTGATTTGGCACACTTGAAAGTGTTTGGCTGCATAGCTTACGTGCATGTACCAGATGAGTTGCGTAGGAAATTGGATCCTAAAGCAGAGAAATGTATTCTTGTGGGATATTCCCTTGAACAAAAGGGGTACAGGTGCTACAATCCTACTACACGAGAATTATGAGTGAGCAGAGATGTAGTCTTTGATGAGATGAGCAGCTGGTACAGTAATGCACATGGCACTATTGGGGCTGATGTAAAAGATGATGTGGTTGTACAAAATGTGAGGCCACAGTCACAGGTTTTGAGTGGACCACAAGAGTCCTCTTCTCGTGGCTCTATTGAGAAGCCATGGAATGGTAGACTACGTACACAGGTTACTCCACCAGCAGGTACAGGGAATGTATCACGAAAAGGAAAGGAAAAGGTTGATGAACCTTCCCTTATGGTTGATGCATCATCAGGTTTTTCACATGTAAACATGGATTTAGATGGTTCTGAACAAAGTCTTGATGAGGAATTTGGAATTCCGGCTGTCAGGACACCTGGTGTAAGGAAAGTACAAGAAGATGCTAGACGTCAAAGGAGTGACCCAGGACTGCACAGATCTAACAGAGTCAAAAATCCAGTTCAAAAATTGACTTATGATGGGTATCTAGCGCATCACCAAGCCTACATGGCTAAGGTGATACAGGATGTGGAGCCCACATGTTTTGAGGATGCAGTTGGAAATGTGCATTGGGATGATGCAATGAATGAAGAGATGGCTGCATTGGAAGCAAACGACACATGGGAGTTGGTGCCATTGCCAAGTGGCAAGAAAGCTATTGGCTGTAAATGGGTGTATAAAACCAAGCATAAGGCTGATGGTAACATTGAGCGTCACAAGGCAAGGCTGGTCGCAAAGGGTTATGCACAGACGTATGGCATAGACTATGAGGAGACCTTTGCTCCAGTGGCAAAGATGACGACTGTGAGAGCTGTCATAGCAGTGGCTGCATCTAGAGGATGGATTATGCATCAAATGGATGTAAAGAATGCCTTCTTGAATGGTGAGTTGCAAGAGGAAGTGTATATGGATCAACCACCTGGTTATGTCGATCCAGGTTACCAAGATTATGTATGCAGACTTCTCAAAGCTTTGTATGGTTTGAAGCAGGGCTCAAGAGCATGGTATGACAGGATTGCCAAGTATCTTGTCAGTATTGGTTTTAGGAGAGCTCATGCTGATCATTCACTCTATGTACGTGAGAGTGATGTGGGGATTGTGGTCATTACCATATATGTAGATGACCTTATTATGGTTGGTGACAATGCTATGGAGATTGACCATGTGAAGGGTCTTCTCAAACAGGAGTTTGAAATAAAAGATTTGGGCGAGTTGCGCTACTTTCTTGGCATTGAGGTGATCAGGACTCCAGAGGGTGTATGGCTATCATAGAGACAGTATGCTTTGGACATGTTGTCAAAGTATGGTATTGCTCATTGTAAGCCAATTTCTATTCCCTTGGATGTGAATGCAAAGCTGAGTGCAGAGAAGGGTGATGTTGTTGAGGATGTCAACATGTATAGGAAGATTGTGGGTAGTCTAATCTACTTGACTATCACGAGGCCAGACTTGAGATACAAAGTAGGCTTGGAGAGTCAGTTCATGCAGCTTCCGAGGAAGCCACATTTGGATGGAGTACGAAGCACACTTAGGTATGTGCAAGGTACTCTTGACTATGCATTGTTCTATGCAGCAGATGCACCATTAGCATTGTATGGGTATAGAGATGCAGATTGGGTAGGTAGCATTGTTGATAGGAGATCTACGAGTGGCTTCATGTTCTCTTTTGGGAGTGCTGCTGTTACTTGGAGCAGCAAAAAGCAGCCTACGGTTGCTTTATCGAGCACAGAGGCCGAGTACAGAGGTGCAGCAGTTGCGGCGTGCGAGGTAGCGCACATTACTTGAGGACTTGGGAGTGCAGGTGGAGCAGCAGATTTTCATCCATTGTGACAACCTCAGCAGCATGCAGTTGGCTAGGAACCCAGTGTTCCATGCCAGGACCAAACACATAGAGGTCCATTACCACTACGTTTGAGAGCGAGTGTTGGCGGGCGACATCGACTTGGTCTACGTCAACACAGAGGAGCAGATAGCGGATATCTTTACCAAGGCCCTCGGAGCTGAGAAGCTTCGACGTTTTCGAACTATGCTTGGACTCTGCGACATGCAGAGCTCGAGGGGGAGTGTTGAGATGTCGAGCTCTACACCTTGAGCTGGCATCCACTACGGGTCTTGGCCGCTTACGACATTTACTCACTGGCGCGTTAGGTGACCGACACGGAGGATCTCTGCCAGTGATTCTACAACTGGACTACACTTATAGTGCCAGCCTAGTACGCTTCTAGCGAGTTCACACTTAGTGATCGCATGTACATATGTGCTACTTTTCAGCTTTAGCACTTAGTCATTTTGTACTCTCTTTTCTGTAAAGAAGAAGAAGAAGCTTTCCATCTCTGTGTGCTTTGTGCTTGTCTTGTGTAGCTCTCTTGCATCCTCATTCTTTACAAGGCAGAACCAAGAGTACCACTGCTACAATTGCGGGGAAGGCGGCCATGGTATGTACTACTGCCCACATCCAAGGAGGCAGAATTTCAATAGAGGAGGGAGACAGAATCAGATCTCTCCGCCAAGGGCAAGACCACTGCCACCCAGGCAACCAATCTCACCTGTTCAAATCCCACCACCAGCCGTGCAACCACAGCTAGCCCCACCAGTTCAATGCCAGTCACCAATGCAACCACCACCACAATCACCACTTACACTCATCTTACGCCCACCACCAATTGGTACCAGCACACCAAGTCTCATTGGTCTTGTAGAAGAGGGAGCAAGACTTTATTGTGTAGTGTCATAGACTTAGAGATGGGTAATGCCTCTAGTCTACTGAAAGATGTTATAAACTTGGAGATGGGTAATGCCTCCAGTTTATGTGAGGGTGTTCAGAGTAAGTTTGATGATCAATATGCTGCCAACCTTTTAAGGATGTTCCAGACTCCTCCACAACACAGAATTGTGTTTGCATGGGATGCATCAAACCTATGGCTATGGCTAGCCGCTATAACATATAGAGATAAGACCACCATGGAGATAAGAGTTAAGGAGCCATGGATAGACAAAAGGCTAATAGAATGCAAGAATGAAGGCTTCATTCCCAATTTGGTGCAATTTTTTACAAATAGTGCATCCTCTCTATGGAGAGAGATAAGTGGGTTACGCTTGTATTTAAGCCGCAAGGTAGGTGGCTTACTATTAGCATCAGAAAAGGAAGTTGACATGTTTGAGCACACCCAAAAGAAGCATGATATGCTTGCAGGTTTTCCCAATTTTGGCAGTAAGCAAGATTTTGAAGACAACTGGAGCTCACCACACCAACAAGGTGGCCATATATGGTGGATTCTTGGCACACTCTTGGGAATCATAATTTTCAGTTCTGTCTTTGCAGGAGCCAAGCCTGCTCATTTCCCCTCTCGCTACTGGTGGTTACAAATTTGGTCCTATTTGGCATGCAAATTTTATTGTTCGGACACTGCAGACAATGATCCTATTTTTCACTTGGGATCTAGGAGGACATTGGCACAAAGTTTTGGAAGCCATGGGCTTCCCGTTTAATCAATCGACACTATTCCAAGGAACAGGCTATCAACCGGACCTGTTGCAGATTCATGAATATCCCAGAAATCTCACCAATGGCCAAATGGAATGGTTAGTTTAGAAGGCAACTCGATATCGCCTCCTACAGCTCAACTGAAGAAGAATCAGAGTCAGGGCTAGAGACATGAATGACTCTAGCCAAAAGGGGAGGGCTAATGATAGTCGATTTTCGAAAATCAAAGAAAAAAAAGAAAAAGGTTTATTTTTTCTCTGCCGGAGCCTTGGCGGCACCGTCGGAAGGCTTGGCAATGCCTAGTCAACCTCACGACACTGTTTTTTTACCGGCATGGCCTCATCACATGCCCCCCCCCTCCCCCTTCAATTGGCCGGCCTTGTCACCCTCATGCCCTCGCTTGTCCATGCCCCAGCCTAGCAGGCCACCCTCGGTTTCACTCTCCCTTCTCTCTCTCTCCCTGTAGTTTTATTCCCAAGGCGGGCATCGAATGAAATATCCCTCTCTCTCTCTCTCTCATATGCCCTACGCACCTCCCTCTTTCCCTCTCTCCCTTCTCGGCAAAAGCTCTCTCTCCCTCATCCATTTCAAACCCTCTCTCTCTCGCTCACAGCCAACAAGGCAGCCACATTCCCGCAGGCGGTCCGGTGTTGTTTATCACATGCCCGTAGGTGTCCCGACAATCCTCTCTCTCTATCTCCCTCGTGGCCTACAAGAGGCCGGACACACACTCTATCTCTCTCTCTAGTATCATCTCTCTCTTACCGACACCTCGTTGACCCCCAATGACCCCCCCCACCTTACTTGCCACTCTTGGCCAGCAAGAGCGGACTCGAGCGCTCACCCCCCCCCTCTTTCTCTCTTGCACTCCCTCTGTGTCGAGCCCACGGCCGCATACGAACACTCTCTCTCCCTTATTCACACACACACACACACACACACACACACACACACACACACACACACGCCCCCTCTCACACTCCCTCCCTCGCTCTCTATGCAAGCCGATAGCCTGAAAATATTCCCTCTCTCTCCCCCACCCGCTCGCCTCACCCTTCCCTCGGCCTCACTCTCCCTCCCACAGCCAGCTACACACCCCCTTTCTCTCTCTTCCCCACCCCATTGACTCGCTCCCCTCCTCTCGTCCTTGAGTTGCCATGCAAAGTAAGGGATAATATTCCCTCTCTCTCTCACAACACACACCCTTACCCCACTTCATTGTCAAAGAAACCCCCCCCCCCCCCCCTTCCCTCGCTCTCTTGTCAGAGGCCCGCAAGGGCGTTTTCCCCCCCCGCCACATCATTAGTCTCTCTCTCTCTCTCTCTCACACACACACACACTCCAGGATAAGCCTGTGCTGGTGCAAGCAACCAACACCCCCCCCCCCCTCTCTCGTTCTGTGTAGAGCCCGTAGCCCTCTTATTCTCTCTCTTCTCTCTCTCTCTCTCTCTCTCTCTCTCTCTCTCTCTCTCTCTCTCTCTCTCTCTCTCTCTCTCTCTCTCTCTCTCTCTCTCTCTCTCTCTCTCTCACCACACACACCCCTTACCCCACTTCATTGCCAAAGAAAAATCCCCCCCTTCCCTCGCTCTCTTGTCGGAGGCCCGCAAGGGTGTTTCCCCCCCCCCCCCCCGCCACCTCATTAGTCTCTCTCTCTCTCTCTCTCTCTCTCTCTCACACACACACACCACACACACACACACACACACTCCCGGATAAGCCTATGCAGGTGCAAGCACCCAACCCCCCCCCCCCCCCCCTCTGTCATTCTGTGTAGAGCCCGTAGCCCTCTTATTCTCTCTCTCTCTCTCTCTCTCTCTCTCTCTCTCTCTCTCTCTCTCTCTCTCTCTCTCTCTCTCTCTCTCTCTCTCTCTCTCTCTCTCTCTCTCTCTCTCTCTCTCTCTCTCTCTGCAGCCCGAAGGCGCGTGGCAGATAAGGGTCTCTCTCTCTCACTCTTATCCACACACACCCACACCCGCTTTCCTTACCCTCTCCCTCCCTCACCACCTAACCACCTCACCCCATCTCTCTCACTCTCTGGCGCTGTGAAGGAGCCCGCAAGCAGGCCATTTCTCTCTCTCTCTCTCTCTCTCTCTCTCTCTCTCTCTCTCTCTCTCTCTCTCTCTCGTTCTCCAGCCCGAAGGTGCAAAACAGGATTCTCTCTCTCTACACACACACCACACACACACCCTCGTGCACACACCCTCTCTCTCCCCATTCCCGTCATCGCGTCTCTGCGTTGTAGTAAAAACCATCGAAAAAAACTAGAGAAATATAATATATATATGATATACATAATAAGTCTTTCCATCCCACCCGTTCCCACGCACGCACGCTCGCGCACACACATACATATACAAATACATATAAACACACACTCACGCTTACGCACTCACACATGTACACACACGTACCAACTAGCACACACATATACAAATACACACTTATATATACCTACACTTATACATACACAGATACGCACACACGCATATAGGCACCACACATAAAATACAAAAAAACCGAAGGAATTCTACGGCATAGACACCGACAAAAAGAAGACGGCCCGAATTACGCAACACCGACAACAAAAAGAGAAAATGCGCTGAAGGCATGTCCCGGCCGACCCCGAAAAGACGTACGCGCTACACCGACGCACCGGCAACATACCATTCGCCGGCATCACGCAACCACGACACCATTTTCAGTAATTCGTAGGTTATCATCATCATTTTTTCACTTTTCACCCAAGCCTTGTAAAATTCCCAATTTGAAAATTTCCTCTCGCTAGGTGATGGTCACAAAGGCCCACCTAGAGGTTTTCAATTTTAATAACTCCCAAGACAAAGCAAGGGTCAACCACACCGGGCCGACCGCCTTGCTTTGTCTCCCCGATTAGCTTACCCTAATCAAACCGGTATTACCTTAATCCAAGCAGTCAACACCTATAAAAAGGCACTAAGAGGTCACTATCGGGGGGGGGGGGGGGGGGGGGGGGGGGGGGGGGGGGGGGGGAATTCTTGAGAGGTTAGCACTTGGTAGAGTTTTAGTGTGAGGAATTGACACTATTGGCATCATGGGAGGGGGCTTGTGTGATGGTTTGCTTTGGGAATTGCACCATGTGAAGGGAGCCACGTCCACCTCTCGACTCCAATGGTCGATGCACACACACATACATGTTCTTGGTAGCAAGTTTCACAATCATCAAGTCTTCGTTAGAGAACGCACCAAGTAATTTCACCATCTTTTCTCCCTACCTCTCTATCACCACGGTGTGCCGCCTCGCTGGAAGGAAGGTCATTGTAAGTAATGCAGAAATAATTCTCCCTCACACCCCCAAGGGTTTTCATCATCTGTGTGTGTGTGTGTGTGTGTGTGTGTAAGTTTGCGGTGTTCACATCATCGTGGTCTGCGTCCTAGTCGCTCAAAGCTAGGTGGTGCCCCCTGTTTGCTTTACCATGACCGGCTCGAGGCGTGCCATCGGCCCCCGGTGTTTTAGAGGCCGTCGGGGTTTGGGTGTCGCTTTTCTCCTGTCACAAGGAGTCAGGCTTATCTGGGTACCAAAAGTACAACTCAAGGACAAGTCGTCTCAAACTTGGGTTCTCAAGACATCATCTACCGTACCAAATTTACAGACACAAAGAAGAGAATCTTCGAGCAAGGAACATAACACAAGATGGATTTGGAGGAAAAAGGAGCACTTGTCTTCTCCGCAAACTGTAAAATTGATGAAGCAGTGGAGAGTTAAGTGTCAAAACACTCAACCATAATAGTTCATCAATGAAAAACCAAGATACCAGTGGCAAGTTAAAGCTCAACAACTGTCATCATTAATACCGACAACTCAGGAATTCAACATACCAAAGTATCCTGATGGTACAATAAAGCAAAGAGCACACAAGCTACAAGATTTTCTCTTTGGGAAACAACAACAAGAAACCTCGACCACAGAAACCGTTGAGTTAATTGCTCAAGACCCAACTCTTGCACAACATAATGGCTCGAATTGCATTGATCTTTGAAGCATGGTAGAGCCAACCAAGGTTATGCATAGACACTATTGTTCAACCCATGCACACAGTCGTCCTAAAGTACGCCATCTAGGAGCCTGGGTGGAAGGGAACTAAGTAATTAAGGGCAATGTTTGAAGAGGGAGGAAATAGTTGGATATTAGCGAGTGATTTGTTGCAAAACTACCTAATAATCTCCTTAAAAAATAAATCAACAGGGAAATTCTAACCGATAAAATCTCCCCGAAGAGTGTACATAGTGTATATGCTATCAAAAAATCATCAAAAATAGCCTTCTTCAAATTATTTTTATCATTTTTTCTAAATTAGAGCTTAAAAATGGAGAGATCCACCAAAAAACAATAAAGTAGTGTTTCTAAATGGATTTTCTTAATTGTTGATTTTTCACTTTGCCTTTTTAGTGCATTTTATTATTTTCTTTGATTTTTCAATAAACAGGTCAAAAATTAATAATAAATAGCAAATGAGCTCAGATGGAGAAACTTAAGATACACTAAGGATCATAAGAACAAGGCGGACAGGCACAAAAATTTTCAATCGAATCGACAGATGGAAGCGAGAAGCCTAAATTAGGCCGCCAAGTCCTACTTTTGCACATTCTTGCAGAATGAGCTAACGGAATCCGATTGAAGAAATTTTTGAGTCTAACATAGATTTCACAGCCTAGTAGGACTAGTAGGGGAATCTGGAAAAAATAGTTTGGGAAGTCCAACTATAGATATCCAAGGTAACCCAAAATCACCTCATTTCCACTAGTCACTCTTGAAGGAGAGCTTTCTATCTTCTTCGAACGCGATTTCCAGAGTCTACAATCGTCCTTTTACAGCGCCGTCTCACACGAGACATGAGGGGCAAGTTCTAAACTTATCAATGAACATTTCTATATGACTAGGCAGCAAGTCTAGACCCTAGAAGCCCAGGTCTGCACAAAGTCCTACGACACAAAATTGACCATAGCGGCCTGTCAGCTCAACCGAATTGGACGAGACTTAAACTAATAGTACATATGTTAGCATGCCCCTATATAATAGGAACACTTCCATATCACCAGGGGGGGGGGGGGGGAGGGGGGAGGGGGGGGGGAGGGGGGGGGGGGGGGGGGGGGGGGGGGGGGGGGGTCCCCCAAGTAAATAATGTAGAATGGGCCAAAACTGGATGAGTAGCATCAGGACTATGTAGCGAACAAGTCCATAGCTTCAAAAGTGACTAACCAACTCTACATGCCAAGTAGTCACAAAAAATGGTGGTTTTAAATTCGACAAGAGCACAAAGTGATGCCGACACAATCGAACTTTACCAAATTCATTTTAGGACTTGCTTTAGATATATTAAAGATGTTTAGGTTATCAAATTGTCAATTCTTGCAAAAAAAGTGACTTCCATAAATAATCACAATTATTTACTTTTATGCTTGTTTGGCTTGAATTTCATATTTTCACTTCACCTATCACTTGTACACATCTATTACATACCAAATGTCAAAGTATGAGCCAAAAAGATCAAGAAAAACTCTAATTTTGCCCAAAAAAAATGCACCAAAGTCTTTTCAATCCAAACTTTGAGTTAATTGTCACATTTTTCATCCAAATCAGCCCATATTTCAACACAAACTCTACATCATTCTTAGAACCAAGTTGCAAAAAAAAAAGTACAAATTGATGAAGAAGTTAATAATTACGATTATTTATGTTTTTGCCAAAATGGATGTAATTTACAACTTTGACTTTATAGGACCAAAGAACATGATGTCCCAAGCCCATTAATCAAGTTTGAGCAAGAGATTTTGAGCAACTCAAAATCTCTTTATATCTATTGTTTCAAAGTCTTAAAGCCTAAATTTGGCACCATTTCCACCCATTGCACTCAAATGAGCCAACACTTCACTCAGAGTACCTAAATGCCATATGTTTCAAGCCTATGATGTCAAAAATGCAAAAAGTTGGACAAAATCCTGAGCTGTAAATAATCACGATTATTTACTTTTGTTGCAAATTTTGCCTGAACTACATGATTTTGATCTCTACATGTTTTTATGCATCTATGCATGCTCCAAAATTGATGTGAAGCAAAATGGACATCATTTGCCAGCAATTGAGACTCAGGGCATTTTAGAGCGGAATTTGTAGAATTTTCTAGCTTTGACATTGTATTCACTTAACAGGAGCAATGCAAGCGGCTGAGAAGGTAAAGAAAAGGGTTTCCCAAAAAGATAAGCTATAGGAGTTTCCAACGTACCAGTTAGATCCAAGCTCAGTGAAGACAGCAAAGGTAACCTACTTTTCTAAAGAATAGCTCGAAGAAAACAACACAAAGGTTTTCACTGGCAGATTCAAGAGTGAATAAGGACACCAGGTAGAATTACAAATGCTACCTAAGGAGGTTTATGATGTAATGGTAAAGCCAGACACCAAAGAAGCCAACAGAAGGCTGGGGCTTTGAGATTTCTACGACCAGAAACCATGTGGAGTGGACTTCCAAAAGGCATATGAATTGCTATCCTCAATCAAGGAAGATGGGTCAGCCCAAACCACAGATCAATAGGGGAAAGAGGTTGAAGTGGTGGTCACTAAAGCAATAGTGGCCGAGGCATTGAAGCTGCCAATAGAAGGTATGACTATGCGGGTAAGAGACAGAAAGACAACATATATTTTTTCCAAAGATACTGCTGCTATCACATTTTTTAATCTCATCCAAAGGCAAGTGGCGGATCCAGCTCGCCTCTACCATCAACAGTTCTACTTCCTCTCAAAGAGATTGCCATGGTACACAACTCCAAACTATGCAGTTGTGACTACTTTCACTCAAGTATTGAAGTCGACAACCAGGCAAGCAATAGATCACACGTAGTAGGTGCTTAGAACACTGAAGGGCATGAAGAAAGAGGGAAAGATCACATACCCGGGTGCTCCAAAAGTGCTAACAAGTATAACATATCATGCTACTGGAATGGCCGACAATTTTTTGCCATCCCCAGATCAGAACACATGGATCATTTCAGCTGAACCTTCTCCGTGGACCACTAGATCAACAAAGAGAGTATACAAATCACACGAGGAATCTACAAAAAGTTCCCATGAAGCCCATAGCAGCAGTGAAAGCTCTGACAATGAAGAAACTAGGGCAAGGATTGAAGCAATGAAAAAGAAAGTAGTGGCAGCTCACCAGGAGGAACCACAACAAAAGAGGGCTAGATTTGAAAGAGAAAAGCAAACATACAAAAGGAGTCGTCAAGCTGCAGGTGAAGACCCCGAATGATGGAGTCCTAGAGAGATAAAGAGACCAAGAACCAAGAACCCTGCAAAGAAGGTTCCAAAGGATCCCAAAGATTTTCTCAAGTGGATGTATGCGGAAGTTGAAGCTTTAAAGCTGAAGGAATCTCTAGAAGCTCAAAGAAAAGCAACAGAAGAAGCAGCTAAGTAACAGAGACATGTGGAAGTCAAAACAGCTGAAGCAAGACCTTCCTCTACAATAGCTCAAGAAGAAGAAGCGGTTACACCTACGAAGCCTCAAGAAAAAGAAGTAGAACCACCTCCACGGCCACAAGCAGAAGCCGCTGCACCAACAAAAGAGCCACAAACTGAAACAGCCTAAACTTATAAACAACCCCAGGTAGAGCCTAAAAACTTGAAAATGAATGATGAAGTCATCATGCAGGTAAATAAGTATGCAAAGCAAATGCATCTGATGATAGACAAGATGAGAACAGCAGCACTTAGCCGCAGTGCAAAGGCTAAAGAGCTGGAGCAAGTGATTGATGCTCTACAAGGAGAGCTGAAAGACAGAGAGAACGTCATTGAAGATCTTCAAGGGCAGATATAAGAGCTGAAAAATGAAGCAAAAATACACCAGATTGCAAAGGAGAAACAACAGAAAGAGATGGAAGAGCTGGGAGAGCTCCTGACAAAGTTATCTGATGCATGAAAAAGCAAAGATCAACAACTGACAGAAGTAACCAATGAACTTTTAACCACTACTCTGTCAGTACAAAAGATCCAAGTGCAGCTAGATGTAGCTAATGCCTCTTTGCAGTACTCCAAGCAATAAATCAATGATTAAGTGTCATTTCTAAGACAGATAAGAGAAAACCCTATTGTAGTCTCAATCAAGGGAACAGATGAAGTCTACAAGACTTTAGAAAAGAGGAACAAAGACCTTGAACTTGAGCTGAAGCTGGAAAAAAATAAAAGATGAGACCTTGCATTGATGCGGGTTCAAAGAGAAGAGAATTTGCTCAAGGAAATAGAAGAATTGAAGAGAGTCAATCAACTGCTAAGAGAGGGACAAATAAAAACTTAGGAGGAGGCAGGAACCTCTAAACAACCAACCATCAACATACCATCAGTTTCTTTTGCTGATATGGAAACACAACCGTTAGAAGGGCTAGCAGGAGAGTCATATTTTCAAGTACCAATCACTGAAGCTGAGCAAGTGCCAATGGTCCAGTTTTCTAAAGCTCAGAAAGATGCAATGAAGGAGCAGATGGTCCAAGAAGCAGATGTTGAATGGAAAGCAGCAATGGATTGGGAGTTGAGAGTTCTCCACTCAGTAAATGTAGCTCAACTCACTCCCAACCAAATCAATGCTCAATGGCATCAGCAATCACTACCCTACCCATTGATAAAGGTGGATCTACTGCAGGTTAAAGAAAGACTTTACAAGGATATGCAGGCAGAAGGCTCAGATGATATCCACCCAAAATAGAGAAGGAACTGGTTGAACAAGAACTCTAGATACCTAATTCTGTTCATAAGAGCACCTGCAGCCCTACAAAAGGACCTTACATTCTATCATGTACCAAGGGTAAGGACATGACAGGCACACAATGCACTAAAGCAGAAGAGGCCAACATGTCTAAATTACCCATGACTACCAACTCCAGAGCAGGGACCAGCAACAGAAAAATACATGGTGAAAATCCTAACGGGTGCCATGACCTTCTTCAAGATCCTCCATGACCTCTCATGTGAAATTCTTTGTAAGATCTGCAGAATGTTGCTTACCTGTATTCGAACTTTTCACGAGCCTGAGCAAGCAAGAGCACCATGGATGTCTTTCCTCAAAGGCAACAAAGGTCTATGCTATCATTTAAGTGGACAGCCTTCAGAAGAAGTCCTCTATGGCTTCTACGTCAGATGTTGCCATCAAGAAATATTTTGCCATTTGAAGAGGCATTCTCAGGTTTCTTCACATGGCAGACGATGATATTTGGGCGAGTCATCACAGCAACCTCACATCCAGGTTTGCTGGCTATTCAACCATTGAACTTAAAAACAGAGTCACCATGCAGTTTTTTCAAGTCCCTGACAAAGAAAGATGAATCAGATATGAAAAGGTCGTCCATGCCCTTAAAGACCACCTCGCCAGCGTCAACCGGAAGACTACTTTAGTCCATGAAGCTGTGTCAAGGGACAACACAATCGAGGAGGGGGGAATGTTAGCAACAAGCTAACTCAGATAACATTTTTTGGAGCTTTCATTGTAAAAACACATTTTGTTTTGATAAATTGGGAATGTTGTAACTCCTAATTTTTAGATAAGCAGTGTAATTGATGAGTCGTCGCTACAAGCTTCTAGATTGTATCAACCTATCTTTAGTTAGAGCTCCAAGATTATTAGTTTTAACTAAAGAAACCTTGGCTAAAGTACTAAAGCCAATTTTTGTAAGTATTTTGTAAGTTTTGGATAATAGAACAAAGCGTTAGCTAACTGTGTTCACTTCTCTCCTTCTCGCGCTTCTTACTCCCTCCCCATTTGTCACATTGCAGTGTCGTCTGTTGTGTTGTAACCGCATGTAAGAGCTCTACACATTGACGTAAACATTTCATGGTAATCCGTACATTTTGGCATTGCCAACCCATGGCATAATTTCATCATAAGTAGGAATTTAAGCTGGGTGGAAGCAAGTATTGGTGGTACCACTATTTCCTTTTTGGTGGTTGGCTTAGCAAAAAGTAGGACACGGTAAAATTTTTGCAAACTTTATCAACATTTTGCGGACATGAAATTGGGAACCTTAAGTTGCTATCAGAGTAGTGTCCAAGACACCACTTTTTGGACCACCAATACATGCTTTAGCCCAGCTAGAAAATCATAATATAAGTATAGTCGAGGTATTGGGGCATCATTGCTAAGCATTTAGATGCATTTTGAGCCAAAAATGACTAGGTCAAAAACTCACCTACTACCTTCTGTTAATATTTGTGATTTTTACCCTTGACCTAAAGTGAGATTTGAGACCATAATCATGTGTCCTTAGGTCTTATAAACATGTCCTAGACGTTTCATAATGTTTGGATGTCGTTTGATGTTGTAACAATTATGATTTGTTGCCAATTAGCGACTAGTTTTTGATGATTTTGGTCATTTGAGTGTAGCTTGAGTTAAATGCAAGTTGTCTGTTGTTTTCCAAGAGATTGACAACCTCTTGTAGCCTTTATGCATTAGTCGAATCAGCTTCGTCCCATGGTATGACAATTAAGTTCGTGGTTCTCACTATGTTTGCAATAAGATAGGAGTGAGGTTAGAAAAACATCCCACAGTGCACTCATGGGGAAGTTCAAAATTCAGCATATGCATTCTTCTTCTTCTTATATGCATGTTTAGGAAGCTCTCATTCCTATACAAATGCATTGGATGCATTAAACTTTTTGTGTAGAATGCAAGGTGAGCATAAACACAAGCTGCAAGAAAGAATTTTTTCTCTAGAGTTTTTCCAAATGAATATAGAGAAAGCCAATGATTATTATCTTCAACAACCAGAGATACAGATGCAGAAAATGAATAAGAGGCTTCCAAAGAAAGAGATTAAAGAGGGATACCTTGTGATGAAGTATGATTCTCATTTGGATTTCACTTTTCAAAACAAGTTGAGGGACAAATGGTTGGGGCCTTACAAAGTGAAGCATGTTTTTCCGAATGGAACATATGAGTTGGAAAAGCTGTTTAGTGAATGTTTGTAGTACATATTAAGTGGTAATATATTGCAAAAATATTTTGCAAGGGATGTGGTTCTAGATGCAAATAGTCTCTTGGTTGAGCATAAATGCTTGACATAGTGGGTGGGCAATGATGACAGATAGCTTTTGGCATGTACAAAGTAGTGCATAAAGGCATGGGCATGTATACATATAAATTCAAATACATTGAATTTGAAATCTTCACAATGTGATTTTGAGTTCCAAACATGATGCCATATGTACACTTTGTAAATAGTAATGCGTGTGTGTCAATAGTCGACTATATGTACGTGCCTGGATAGGGTGCTCAAGACTTAGATGCAGTTTCATGTGGATTCTTTTGGCTCTAGAGAATGTGTTTGAAATTTTTGTAATGTAAATAACGCAAGTGGGAAGTGTGGGCACTTCATCTTGCCCAGAGGCTTGACACATGCGATAACTATCAATTTGTGGTGCCTAATATACAGTTATGCACGAGCCGCCTTAGAAGTGGTCAAAAGTGGAATGTGGGCATGTGGGAATGAATTTTGGTTATCAAGGACAAAGCCTACATAATTTGGTGAGTTTTGGAGTCCTTTTGGTATTTTTCCCGCGAAAAATGCATGCCAAGGATCAAAATTGGGCCCAAAAAATTCATAAAATGGTGTGAAAATGCAAACGTTTACCACATTTGTGATAGTTCCATGGGTGTTCAAGATGAGGAAGAATTTTTGAATCCAAGAGTCAGCACTTTCACCTCTATGTGTACCTCTATGTGTGTGGGAGAAAGCAAGGTTTCTACAAGTGGTCCTATGCAATCCCATTCACATCCTGTTTTTTCTATGTGTGGAGGAGTGAATGAGAGTTTCTTCACTTTCATTTTGCACTTGGGAGAGTCTATGGAAGTTTTGCGGTTTCCATGGATGTGTGTGTGGGAGGAACTGAGGGAAGAAGGTACAGCTTTCTTCAAGACTATGTGATCCTGTATCGGTGCCATTAGGGTTGAGGTTACTCCAAATAGTCCAACAGAGTGGAGTTTGGCAAAGCTTTTGCAATGGTTTGATGGAGGTCTTATGTGTCTAGAATTTTTGAGTTTTTGATGGTTTTTTTTTAAAATCTTTTGGTTGCCATCAAGTGTAATTTCAAGCGTTGATCAACTCGACTCACCTTGTAGTGTTTGCGAGCAAGCAAGGGCTTGTAGGTCGAGATGTTTGGAGTTTTGATTGAGCTTGTGCGGAGGATTTTCATTGATTCCTTGCATGGTGGTGTGTGAGAATTTAAGAAAATACCATGTGTTGTGTTAAGGTGTCAAAGTGTGTGAGTGTGCTGTCATGCCAAGGGTAGGGACCAGGCACGGCCAAGGGCCAGGACGGACATGCAGTCAAGGGGGTCCCTATATTTAGAAGGCCAAGGGCCTATATAGGGCATGGCTGGGTGGTGATGAGTAGGTTCTAGTTCCCTTGTCCTTTCACAGGTATCAGAGCTCAGGGGAGGAGGAGCCATGGAGGAGGGGGGAAGGAGATTGATTGCATGAGGAATGCATGATCTGGTTCTTGTCTCTCTCTCTCTCTCTCTCTCTCTCTCTCTCTCTCTCTCTCTCTCTCTCTCTCTCTCTCTCTCTCTCTCTCTCTCTCTCTCTCTCTCTCTCTCTCTCTCTCTCTCTCTCTCTCTCTCTCTCTCTCTCTCTCTCTCTCTCTCTCTCTCTCTCTCTCTCTCTCTCTCTCTCTCTCTCTCTCTCTCTCTCTCTCTCTCTCTCTCTCTCTCTCTCTCTCTCTCTCTCTCTCTATCGATCGATCGATCGATCGATTGATCGATCAAAGGCATCCCTCCCTCCCTCGTTTTCAGCAGCAAAAATGTGCATGGTCTTGCCTGAGAGTGCAAGCCATGGTGTGCAAGCGGCTAAGAAAGAGGGCGGGGTCAAAGTTCACGGCGTGTGCAGAGATGCTTGAAAAGCCAAGGAAGACAAGGTCAAAGACCCACATGCAAGGAGGCCTGTGGCGAGGAGGCGGGCAGCTTGAGGTGAATGAAAGAAAACGGGGCTGGTCTCGACAGGGTTGCGAGGCCCCAGCTAGTGACTTTGACACAGAGCAGAGCCCCGGTTCGCCACGGACATGACACTGCGTACCGTTTTCTGCTCGCTGCACCCCTGCGCCCTGCATCATCATCGCCATGTTTTTGTTTTTCACATTATTTTCAAACATGGGCGCCCTAGTTTGGGCACCTTTCCTTACTAAGGGCCAAGCCCCACGACATATTTGCCATGCATGCAAGGGTGTGCGGTTTTTTGGCCTCAAATGCAGATCCAATGGAAGCTCACATGCATGTGCTAGCTTGCATGTGTTAACTTGGCCCTAACCATGGAGCGCAAAATTGATTGCAAAGGTTTGGAAGCTCGACTTCTTGAAAACGGTTCAAGCTTCGACAATCAAGCAGAGAAGTTCCGGTATCACACCATCACGCTTATTCGTTCGACAAGGTGATTGTGCTTGCCGACATCGGGCAAGGTTCTGAGCAAGGTTGCAAGACAAAGCCAATGTCAATGCTTGGTTCGAGGTTCATGAAAGCTCGAACATCCGGACCACACAATCATCACGGCAAGTCAATACAATTTACATGGAACACTCTTTCTGAAGCTTATGGAAAGCGATAGATGTATATTTGGAAAGAGTGTTGCATTTCAAAAGCACCACCATGTGTCATGGAACTCTCTGGGAGGGCGATACAAGAAGCAAGCAAATATTTGACGTACGATCAACGACAAGTATGGGATTTTTGCAAAATCCATTGAACTCAAGTTTCTCCTCGGTACCACATTCGATTTTTGGGTTAGCAAGATTTGTCGGTAGGTGTACTTAATAAGGTACGCAGTTGATTTTTGTTTATGGAGCATCTGCTTGATAGCTATGATATGCAATAGACGTGCATACACTTTAGGCATGCACATCACAAGCATGGCTTCTGAAAATTACTGTAAGCACCAAAAATTTGATTGGTTTTAAGATTGGAATCAAGCATGGCTTGAGTACCAACCACCTTGCTCTGCAGCATGGCTTCTCAGTGATTCAATTTTGATGCAAAAGCATAGCAAAATTGCAATGTTTTGGAATCTCAAGGAGACATGCATGGCCTTTTACTGCACTTGTTGAAGGAAGCAAGTTGCTCGGCATGGCCGACTCCTTGTCACGGTTTCTACATGCTGACGGAGGATGCTTACCACACAGTACTGGTTAATTTCAATTGAAATTGCTCGACACGGTCGATTATTTTTGTCATGATATCTGCCACCACATCCGTTGGCTCTCAACACAAACATATCTATGTGAAGCAAGGCTTCAATTTACGAGTCTTGAATTACGATAGTTGCGATAGCACAGCTATTGATACAAACTAGGTATCTCACTTGTGTGGATTTCTTGCTCTCTCTATAGCACTACGAGTGTCTATGGCATCATAGTTTTGGGGTACGACCCAGCGGGTGCTTACTAAATCAGCCCATAGGCATTGAGGATCACAGTTTGATCTATTTCTATTATACTTCAAGGAAAGAATCCGCAATCTACCACGTGGTAGCGGAAAAATTCAACTTTTCAAGTTGATTCTCATCATTCTGTATACGGTTAACTATGTTGGTTACTGTTACCTGCTAGTTGAGCAGTTTCTACAAAGGGTCTTACCAAGGGGTTGACTACGTAGATTCTACCCAACGGGTTTGGATTACGAAGGCAACACCCAGGATTTCCAGTGCAATGTTGCTTATTTTTTTTTCACAGGTGGGAGACATGCTCCTGTGCATTTGAATACGGGTAACTGAACTTTCAGTTCAATCCCCAGGGCCATGCCAAGGGCATGTCAAAACAAGTATTTTGGGCTGTAGTGTCCAATGTCCATTATGCTATTATGAATCCACTTGTAGGATTCAATTTGGCACATCTTGTCACATGGGATACAACATGGTCTAGGGACTCAAGGAGTTCGGTTTAGCCAGTAGGGAGAAATGAATGAGGGTCCCTCTCACTCTTGTTGCAGAGTGTTTAGAGTTACCTCCACACACAAGTACATCTTGTACTTGTAGGATATTCTTTTTTCAGGCATCCTTAGTTGAGACATATTCCACATGTGGCGAATATGAGTCTTTGGGACTGACAGTGGAGCCCACTATTTCAAATATGTATCACGACAAAGTCCCTAGGTGCTGGTCACATCTGTTTTCTAGACCATTTTTAGCACGATGTATTAGGAGCAATTTCATGGCCAAAAATTGTCGGATACTTAGAATGACTTGTTCAGGTACAAGTACTGTTAGACAACATTACAGATGGTTGTTTATACATATAGCAAGGCTCTAAGTTGTTAATGAAAAAGTTTCATTGTTTGTACCTAGAAGTGATCAATGTTTCACCTTCTATTATGGTTCAGACATTTCAGCAAGGTTTGCAAAAGATTGCAACTGAAAGTATTTAGTCTCTTTTCGGAACTATTTACATTCCTTTTTAATGTGTGCTAGGTGCATCACATTTGCCATAAGTATTGGCAAGGATCACCATGGATATATAGGTTCGTATCTGTTTTTGCTAAACGCATGCACACTAGGTGTTATGGGCCCTAGTGTTTAGCAAAGGCTGATTTGGAATGGCATGCATATTCCTCAAGTTGTTGCTTATGAAGCATTTTGCACTCTATGTGCAGTATCTCTATGAGATTACTTTTGGGTCTACTAATCACCAATAGAGGTCATGGCTCGGTCTGGGTGTTTGTGGATTTTTCAAGTTAACCACAATGGTTATTCCGGACATTGTTGATTCCTCAACAATGTTACACGATATTGTGATTCCTATTTACCAGTCATCTGGGAAGACTGTCTGTAAACCGTGAGGGAAAACACACCTCAGTATTGTCAGTTATCTAAGGAGATAGGCAGATTAGAAAGTGTAATCTTGTGCTAAAGGATATGCAAAGTGCGTACGTTAGCACCAAGCGATCCAATCAGTAAGAATTTATTGCTCTACTTGGAGTTTTCTTACCATAAGTTAAAGCATGTTTGCGACTAGGTGTAGTCTCTTCATACATAAATCAAGTTCTCAACCTTGAACACTAGTTATGGTGGGGTTGTTTACTGCTGGAATTGGAAAACAAGTCAAGGACTTAAACTTGGCTGATGAATTATGTTAGCAAGTTATTTTCAGGGAAAGTGAAAAGAGGTACTCTTTAGGGTACATCCTTGTGTGATAACTCGTTTTGCATACTCATGTGTGTTCTAAACGGAGTCTACACACTATGATTGGATAGAAATTGGCAACACAAGATGGTTGCAAATGGACAACAATGTGAAAAATCAAGATGTTACTCTTGCTTTCATCGAACTTCCTGCTGAACCGTGTTTCGGTCAACCAAAAAATTTGCTACATGAAGGATGACACTATAGAAAACATTAGTGTATCATCACTCTTGTTTTCAAGGACGAAAACACTTCTCCAAGGGGGGAGTAATGTCATGCCAAGGGTAGGACCAGGCACGGCCAAGGGCCATGACGAACATGCAGTCAAGGGGGTACCTATATTTAGAAGGCCAAGGGCCTATATAGGGCATGGTTGGGTGGTGATGAGCAGGTTCCAGTTCCCTTGTCCTTTCATGTGCGCACAATGTCGTTTGCTCCATCACAGGGGTACTTGCATTAGTGGAAAAAATTGGGTATCCAACATAGGTTTTCTTCACCATATTATCCACAATGTAATGGTTTGGTTGAAATTACCCTCACCAAGTATGTGTACAAGCAGGTAGAATCATGGGAGTTTAATCTTGAGAAGTGTTTGTTGGTTTATGGGAAAGATGTGGTGCTATCGGTACATGTCCAATTGGATTCATTGAACGGTATGTGGTATGTTAATAAAGCTCATCAATATGTTTTGCAGCATAGAATTACTTTCCTTGAAGCTTTATAGATGGACAGGGAGGCTGCGATAGAATTTAACGTGAAGCAACAAGAGAAGAGGATCACAAAGTTCAACCAGTAGTTTCCAAAGAATTAGATAAAGAAGGGTGATCTAGTGATGAAGTATGAGAGTTATCTTGACTTCACCTTCCAAAATAGGTTCAAGAAGAAGTGGACAGGGCCATACAAAGTTCATCAAGTTGTTCCCAATGGTACTGACCAATTGGTGAGGTTGAATGGTAGACATCTCAAACACACGGTGTGAATGGTGTTTGTCTCAAGCCGTATCCTAAAAGGGAGTTGGTGCTTGATGTGCATCAAGAGATAGTTGAGGGGGTTGGGCAACCCCCCTAGAAAGGAGCTATACAATAGGAATGAAACTTTATACATATGCTAGTAGTTTTTTATTGTTCTCAAAGTGTTTTCTAGTTTTGTAGTTTTCAATTTCAATAAGCATCTCTTGTGGTTGAATATAAATGTTCAACAAGGGGATTGGGCAATGCTATGGAGAGGGAAAAGCAATCCATGGGTGTCTATAGGTGCACGCCAGGGTGGTAAAGTAGGTATGAAGGTCAAGGGCACATAGGTGAACCCATATGTGTATGTTTGTTGGGGTTATTTTGGCCAAGGTGCTCTTCTACACGGCCTTTCAAAGGTGGCTAATCAGAGGGTTCAAAGTGCTAAAATGGAAGTGCGAGGGTAGTCGTTAAAGTTATATATCGGTCAAAAATATGTAGCTCAAGCTATGACAGTTTGAAGAAAAAGGTGCTTTGCACATTCTTGCCAAATTGGACAAGTGAAAGTGGATGGTTAGAGTATGGGCAGGTTGAATGATCTAAAGTGCTTGATTTAGGAGCATGTTGATCTTTTCAAATCGTCTATCAAAGCTCAAATGGCCAAGATATGAGAAGTTGAAATTTTGGCGCGGGCCAATTCTATACCATTTTTTCTGCCTCAAAAATCATTTTATCAAGTCTTTTTCGATGCTTTCTAGGATTTTTAAAGATGATATGAAGAACAGGGAGCAAGTTGAAAGTGACAAGACGGTCATTCCGGGTCATGAGCATAAAGTCATGGCCATTTGAAGTTGGTGGATATCAGTGTGGTGTCAGGTGATGGGGGAGTCTGGTGGTTTTTGGCAATTTTAGAGCTCTCATTTTGAGCTCCCCAGAGAGTCAAAATGCAAAGCAAGTGTGGGGAATCGGAATGGGGGACACAAGTTTGCAATAGGATTTTATTGCTTTCTCGTTAGATCACCATGCAGGAAATGGGGGAGGTTCAAAGTAGTGGTTTTTAAAAAAAAGAACTTTTGGAAAAGTGAGTTATTTTGGGTCGACCCCAAAAGGGGCACTTCAGTGTGAGGCCGCCATGGCGAAGGGTTTATACCCACCTAAGCCCTGGGTGAGAAAAGTTAAGGTATATAGGGTAAGGCAACACATTCCCATTAGCATCAAGGAGAGTGGGAGAGGAGCATGAGGCCATTGAGCCATGGCACATCCTCCCCCCATGTATGTGGAACTGTGAGTGCTACTTGTGGCATCTGATGGCAATTGTGGGTGGTTTTGGCATTGTTGGATAGTCGATAGTCGGTGGCAATGTTGTAGTGGCGATTAACGTGGTGCCCATTAGGGCTAATTCTCATGCAACGAGGACTCAACTTTTGGTAGAAAGAGGAGGTTCACCTCCTCCCTCAACAAAAGTATCTCTATCGCTTATAGGAGAAGGTGTAGGGTCCCATAAAGGGTAAAGAGAGAGAGAGAGAGAGAGAGAGAGAGAGAGAGAGAGAGAGAGAGAGAGAGAGAGAGAGAGAGAGAGAGAGAGAGAGAGAGAGAGGAAAGATTTGAGTTGTTTACAAGAGGGCTCTTCCCTACAAAGGTATCATTCCCATGCATAATGCTAAAAGGAGCTTGGACACATGTCAGTCCGATTGAGCAAGGAATTACTATAGCTATAAATATCCCCCTAGAACGGGCCCCTTTTTGCCTTGTGTAGGGGTTTTTATCCTGGCACTTTAACAAAAAAACTATGAATATTGTGAAAGAGAGTGTGGAATGTTTTTTTTCTTTAGTTGAATCAAGCTCCATAGCTCCTCGCTTGATGTCTATCCCCCCTCTTCTCCTCTTATTTTTCTTTGGTGTATCGGTGCTGGCGAGTGGGTATGCCCCCACACCGCTTGTGTTGTGAAGAGAGAGAGAGAGAGAGAGAGAGAGAGAGAGAGAGAGAGAGAGAGAGAGAGAGAGAGAGAGAGAGAGAGCTCTAATAGCATGTTAGGTGGTACCAAAAAGGAGTGTCTTGGACACTCCTTTGGGAGGAGATGAAATGGGTGGTGGGTTATTCCTTTTCATTTCATATAAAAGAAATATAAAATATTTTTTGGCTGAGAGGTTAGAATTTAGGCGGGCTGGAAATTCCATTTCACTTTAATACTAAAGTTTAAAGTAGAAAACTACCTACGCATTTAAATTCCCTCTCGCCGCCACTCCTTTGGGCTCTTTGTAGTGTTGCCTCAATGGGTCCCTTTGCCGCTTGTGCCCATCTCTCTCTCTCTCTCTCTCTCTCTCTCTCTCTCTCTCTCTCTCTCTCTCTCTCTCTCCCCCCCCCCCCCCCCCCCCTTCTCTCTCTCAGTCCTCCATAGGCGTTGCAGGTGCTTGCGAGTGCAACACAAATTCATATCAACCAGCTCCACATTGCCAATCGTATTCAGTTTCAAAGAAACCTCTCTCTCTCTCTCTCTCTCTCTCTCTCTCTCTCTCTCTCTCTCTCTCTCTCTCTCTCTCTCTCTCTCTCTCTCTGTGAGTAGTCTCATATTTCTTCTTCTGAAAGAGTACTAGAGCTCCCCAAATTAACTTACTCAGTCTAATAAATCCTTATTCTCAAGTTGATGAAGTTGTTCCTTTAATTCAATGGCCTCTGGTAGCACCATTTTATAAGGTCTCTTTGACATTGGCTCACTTTCTGGAAGAATATCTATCTCATGGATCTCTTGATTCGGAGAAGAGAGGTGACATCTTCAGGAAAGACATCTAAATATTCATAAAGCCAAGAGGGTGTTTAACACTTGATTTTGGATCGATCTTGTTCAGCTTGACTGCAAATATTTGTTTTCTAGCCCTCATACCTTTGAGTAGATGGTTGGCTTTAACTAATTGAATCTTTGGAATCCCATTCTTTCCATGTACTTCAACTTTCTTAGCATGACTATCTTTAAAGCTCTGACTACCTAGGCTATAGTGGATGCTAGCGTGATTCCTAGATAACCAATCAATCCCAAGAATTCCATCATATAACCAATCAATCCCAAGAATTCCATCATACATACCAACTGGTAGGGTTCTAAACAAAACTGAACTAGCATGTCCTACTAGTTCAAAGTCAAGGATTCCCATAGAATATCGTGATACCACTGTTTTCCCATTAGCCAATTCTATTGTCATGGGTTTAGCTTGTTTTTTTATTCAGGTTTAAATTTTGCAAATCATTTTGAGGATAGAAAAGAATGAGTACTTCCACAATCAATGAGGAGGTTAAAAGGTTTATGTTGATGGGTGGCTGGTGTTTGAATAATAGCAAATTGTCTTTGAGCTCCAGGGTTGTCAATAGCTGCATAAATTGTTTTTCTCTCTTCTTCTTCACCAAGGGTAGTCTCCTACGACTGCATGTGTATGGTATTCCTACCTTGACCTCTTCTAAAGGCCTTGACTGCTCTTCCTCTCCCTCTACCTCATCCACTACCTCGTCCACTGTTATGTCCAAAAGAGTGGTGTCTTTGATCTACTTTAGCTGTTAAAAATCATGGAAGGATTACACCTATCCATGCTCTTTTGAGCATCCTTGAGCAAGCATCCCCTTTGTAGAGAAGTCTCTTGATTTTTTTATTCACAATCCAAGCTTCTTGAAGCTAAGTGTAAACACAAGCTCCAAAAGGCCTTTTATTGAAATCCAAAAGCACACCAAAAAAAATAAAAAACATCAATGAAAAACTAAAGCTAGGGTCTTGAATATCATAATTTACTAAAGGGAAAAAAGTGCCTTTGATTATGCACATTGTGCTTTTTGGAGCAAATTTATGCATAGACAACAAAAATTGAGAGAGATAATGCTTCTACATAAGCAAATATACAATTTTTACAATCTCTCATGCATGATTCAAAGTTTATTAGTTTCTAGCTCAATTGAAATATGGAATTTAAAACAAGCAAAGAGCTGAAAATAATGCAACTTTGATGAAATGAAGTGGATCTTCAAGTCAGATTTTACAATATAAGGCTCCAAACAAGTTGGCTAAACACTAGCTCACATGAAATGATACAATTTTAAGAGAAATCTATGAGCTAGAGATGACTTCAACTTTTGGAATGAAAAATGAATGGATCTCAATAGCCAAATTTTGTACTTGAAAGCTCTCAAAAAAGTTGGCTAAACACTAGCTCGATTGAAAACATTTTCACTTTACACCAAACTATGAGCTAGCATATATACAACTTTTAATCCAAAGAATTGTAATGGCTCTAAAAATGTGCGCGTCTATCGTACGTGTCAAAGCAAAGGACTTGCCGTACACTGTGTGTGAGCCACAAATGGCTGCAAGCACACAACCAGACTAATCTATCAAGCTCAAGAGAGCAAGGGTGTGTCACTCACCACCCTACGCTTCCCTTCGTGGAGGATTCCTCGCCACAAAGAAGAAGGAGCTACCATCGTGCCACGCTCAACTGCCTCGTCGGGCTGTTGTAATGCTTGATTACTCTCTCTCTCTCTCTCTCTCTCTCTCTCTCTCTCTCTCTCTCTCTCTCTCTCACACACACACACACACACACACACACACACACACAAGGAGATGAAGAAGGAGATGGAGATGGAGCAAGAGCACTCTTCAATTGCACAAATGAGAGAATACGTGACTTCTAAGTCTAGGTGACTTTTATATGAGCTCGCCCATTCACACTTGGGCACCCAAGCTTAGCCAACTAACCCTTGAATGTTCCAGTTAGAGTGCCGCTCTCATCCGATATCACTCTTACCCTTTTCCTATTGGCCCGATCCCTGACTCAAAACAATGTAATGTCTGTGGATGTTTACTGGGCCAATGCCTATTTGCCAAGGTCAGCACCAAGCGATAGGAGACGTTTGGGCAGTCACCAAGCCTCCTATTCGCTTGGTGTTGACTTCTTTGTTGCATGTAATGTCTTTGACACCAAGGTCAACAGTAAGCAATACGAAGCTTTGGGCAATCCCAAGCCTCCTATTTGCCTAGTATTGACTCAACTGCCTCTTGTTATGACTTTAACACCAAGGTCAACACCAAGTGTTAGGGAGATTTGGGCAATCCCCAAGCTTTCTATTCACCCAGTGCTAACTCCACTATTTGACTTGTCGGTTTACATGCCCCCCTTCCTGATGTAGATTCCGTCCTTGGAATCTATTGTGTTGAAGCTTCTTCATCAAGGTGGAAGAGCATTTGAGATGAATGTACTTAGCCTTCTTCGGTTAGTGTAAAATCAAACAAAATTGGCACAGTAATTGCATTCTTATATACAATTAAAAAGCATGTGCAATTGTAGGCAGAAAAATTGATTGGTATCAGAATAGTAAACAATTTGTCAGCACAATAAACATTAAATTGTAATATAATCAAACGCATAAACAATTGCAAAGGTCAAAAACTAAACAAGTCTGGGGTTGCTAATTTAACGGTGGAAAGGCACTAGAGGTCAACTATTAATACCATGGGCAAGCTTCTCAATTTTCTCTGGTCAATTAAGTTGTTTAATTGCGAGAGCCAAGTATTTCATGTCCAAGGGTTGACTAGAGGCTATACCTAGAAGACCTTGTAGTTAAGCTACGATAAAAGGAATTGCTCATGAAATCTTGACTGATTCCCTTTTCTTTGACCCCCCAAAGTCTTTTCACATTGATTCAATTTTGATGTGTGTACTTATTTTGTATGCCTTGGGTTTTTTGCTTTTCAAGGAAAAGCATCCACACTGGGAACCTCTAGGGCTCTAGTACCATAAGCGATACATGTGAGTGAAGTACCAAATCAAGCTGAGATTTCTCTTCCCGCTCAAGATTTTACATTGTGGTACTTTGATTTTTTTGTTGTTCATTTTCAACATTTTAATTTTGTAACTTTGGGGAGTCATATAACACGGTTTTCCTCCGCAGGCTCATCACACTAGTAAACTCCCTTTATAATATGTAAGCTAAAGGTCAATAGGGAGTCAAGGGTTTTTTTGTTGTTCATTTTCAACATTTTAATTTTGTAACTTTGGGGAGTCATATAACACGGTTTTCCTCCGCAGGCTCATCACACTAGTAAACTCCCTTTATAATATGTAAGCTAAAGGTCAATAGAGAGTCAAGGGAATAGGATATTGTAAAGATTGGGGGGGGAACCCTAAGGCTAAACGCCCATCCTCGTCGTCGAGAAAAAAAAATTCATCATCCATGAGACCATATGTGCCATCCGTGTAATCATGTAAATCGTCTTCATCATTAGGGGCACCAATGTTTACTAAGAAGGTCACTAGACGTCTATAGTCATCTTGGTCAAAAGGGTAGGCTTGTGCAATGGGAGATAAACTCTCTACTAATTATGGATCAGTCGTGGTCAAGAGACGTATCAACCATTCTAACTCCTCGAAATTCCTCTCACATGCTATCATACCTACCAAATCCCATTCACAGGCAAGCACCGGAAAGACCATGCAAAATATTTGTGAAAAGTAACGAGGGTACCTCTCACCCAAGGCAGGAGTGGATGACTCTAGCGTACTAGCCATATATGTACACACAAATATATGATGGTTAGAGTGCAAATATTACAAGGGTTGTGTTCTTGTGCATAATGTGTTTTAATGATTTTGTGTTATGCCTCTTGCTCTTTTACTTTTTATCTTGTTTTTGTGAGTATAAGACTTTATATATACATTCCCTAAGATTGGAAATTGAGAGGTCAGGGAGGAAGGTTGAGAGGGAAGCAAGTGAATGATGGATGTCAGCAAACACTCCCCCCTTTCTTGGGTAGATCATACCTTTTGGAATGATGTCATCACCTTTTGAAACCAATTGTTCCAGTTGGTAATAGGTGAGGATTTTTGCCATTAGTTTTCTATTACCTTAGGTGCCTCATCGAGTTGCAAGGGTAGTAAGATACTCTCCTAGGATCAAACTTGAAGTGTTTCATCAGGTGATTCTTGAACACTGGGAGGTGTGGATTCCTTTGTAGCTTTATGGAGGTCCACTATTGTAGGTGGAGGCTATGGAGAAGCTTTTACCTCTATGGATGCATTACATGAGGAGCTAGAAGCTTCATGGGACTCCCCCTTCCTGAGCTAGGTGGAACAAATTGTTCTTTCTTCGGTACTAAGTATAGATCAGTCGTGGTCAAGAGATGTATCAGCCATTCTAACTCATTGAAATTCCTCTCACATGCTAGCATACCTACCAAATCCCATTCATAGGCAAGCACCGGAAAGACCATGTGAAACACTTGTGAAAAGTAACAAGGGTACCTCTCACCCAAGGCAGGAGTGGATGACTCTAGCGTACCAGCCATATCTGTACACACAATAGATGATGGTTAGAGTGCAACTATTACAAGGGTCGTGTCCTTGTGCATACTGTGTTTTTATGATTTTTTGCTATGTATAGAACTCGTAGGTTTCTAAATTTTTGTTTGATGGCTCTTGCTCTTTTACTTTTTTATCTTGTTTTTGTGAGTATAAAGCTTTATATATACATTCCCTAGGATTGGAGATTGAGAGGTCAGGGAGGAAGGTTGAGAGGGGAGTGAGTGAATGATGACTGTCAGCAAACACTCCCCCCTTCCTTGGGTAGATCATACCTTCTGGAATGATGTTGTCACCTTTTGAAACCAATTTTTCCAAGTTGTTATGGGTGAAGGCTTTAATCAATAGTTTTTGACCACCCTAGGCATTCTATCTAGTTGCAAGGGTGGTAAGGTACTCTCCCATGATTTTATTTGCAACGTTGTTGTAGGTCGTGAACTTACAATGGGAGGTGCAAATTCTTCTTTGTTTTTATGGATATGTACAATGGTAGGTGGAGGTTGTGTCAAAGCTTCTATTTTCGTAAGGAGCTACATGAAGAGCAAGAAGCTTCATTTGACTTCCCTGTTCCTAAGCTAGGTGGAACAAATTGTTCTTTCTTCGATACCCAAACTAGCTTTCGAGCGGGTGTGTAGCATTCCATGATTTTTTCCTTTCTGCGATCTTCAATTTGTTTTGGAGCTATGCTGGACGGATACGCCGCGACGGACATCAGCACAGCGAGAACTCACCTAACATATAATGTCAGCTAAGGATGAAGCTCGACCCGCAGGCGCGTGGGAGCAATCATAAGGTGTCAACCTACACTCGACCGACTCCTAACTAATTCCTACAGAGGTCTCTACCAATTGTTTAAGTCACAGCCTTCAAGAGTGCATAAGAGGAAACTTCCTACAACGCTTTCTAGAGCCGAACACCCATCAAACAATCTCGAAACACCATACAAACTTGAAGGAGACCCTACTAATACCAATTGGTCGCTCTCTCTAAGGTCTATGAACCAAAATCCCAACCCAAAACACCTGGTGCAGAAACACTTAGGATGTCTGACCGAAATCTGTTGTCTGACCGAAATCTGCAGGTCTTCGTTTCCAAAATCTAAAGTGCCTAATGTGTAGTTCTACTCAATGTGAACACGTGGATATGCTGCAATGCAAAATCGGACAACGTATGCTCATCCAAACACCAGATGAAGCTCGTAGAAGGAGCTCACAAAATCGAACCGTACACGCGCAATGTAGGTATCGGCGCGTAGCTCTCATCGGGGGCAACACACTGCACTTTTCCGCACTCGATTCCGACCACCGAAGCACACGTAGTGTCAAGATGAAGCTCACACTCTCTCTCTCGTACACAGTACGCTCACTCACAGACTTCAAAACTTGTTTTAAAAATGACAAAAGGTTTTTTCATTAAGGTCAAAAAGTGGTATATATACCTTACAATTTCTCAAACCCTAAAGTTCCAAAATCAACCATCTACTCAATCTAACTATCAAAACTGGGATACAATCTGGAAACTTCTGTAAGTCCCAATATTTACAAGGTGAAAAATCAGGTTTTCCTCAATGAATGAATAATTCCAAAAAGAATAATTTTCCGAAAAGTTAGATGCCGTGGGGTGTGTACAGCTTCTAACACTCCCCCCCTCCTTGCTCATGTTGTCCTCGATATGGCCGCTGATCTACTTCCTTATCGTATCATTTCTCACATCTTTAGCAGCGATTCGTATCTTGCATGCAGGTTCATCATTGTCGGGCCAAAAATGTCAGTGTTGATGGTGAAGAAGCCTGTATAGAACGCTTCTTCAAAATCCTGGAGGTGATAGGATGGTAGAAACATTATCCTTTGATACAACACATGTATCACCTCCTTGGAAGGCTGACCAGAAAGATCATAAGCGCATATGTATGTATCTTGGAAGAAAAAGATGTTGTCGGTCACCTGGCCTGGCTTGAAAGTCTCGAACACTGCTAAGATGGTTCTGCAGATTCTCCTCATCTTAATGCATGTAAGGTCAGGTGAGCTAGTGAACAACTTTATGGCGCCCGTTAGGGTTTTCACCATGTATTGGACACTTATTCTCTCACCTTCCTTCAAGCCCGACAGCTTAGGGTAGTTCAGCCAAGTGGGTTGGCTCCTTTGCAATATTTCCTTCGCTTTCCACGTCCTAATTCTTGGTAGAGGACAAAAGCTGAGGTTGTCTCTGATATTTTTCGGTGCCTCTACCAAGTGGATTAGGTATTGTGGGTACTTTGTAAGCCAGGCCTTCCTCCACTTTGGCTGAGAATCAACAATGAGCTTGACCCCTTCTAGTTTTGAGGTATCTGCATTGTAAAGGGGTACGGCTGGCTCTTCTCTGATTCGCTTGTTTATGGTAGTTGCCTCATATTTCAGCAATGGATATGGGAGAGAGGGTTGAAGCCACTCGCGCCTAAAGTTGTTGGCGTCGATCTTCTGAATGGTCATGGACTTGAAGACCCTCTGCTCCCACTCCAAGGCTTCCTTTGTGGTTTCTTTGAGCTCCACCTCTATTGCTTTACACAATTTTTCTTCCTCTTCCTGTGTTAGATCCTATGGCTCTTGAGAGGATCCTTCTAGGATTTCCTCTTGCATAGGCGTGTCCACCGGATCTGCCACATTTTCTAAGTCAATGCCCTCATTGGCCGCTGGCCCTGTGCTCTCTGGCTCTCCTGCTTGCTGTCCTTTCAACTCCTCAATTTGCCTCAGGAGTTTTTGTTTTTCCGTTTCCACTTCTTCGTCCATATTCACGAGGAGGTCATTAAGTTCGGCGTTTATTCTTTCTGCCTCCTCGAGCTTTCTCTTCATGCTTTCTAATTCCTCTTGCAGGGCTTTTTGGCCTTCTTCCATTCTCGTTTGCATGACTATAGATCCTTCTGCCATCATCAATCTCTGCTTTTTCTCTAGAGTCAGCTCTTTATGAAGTTCTTGCATTTTCTCTTCATAGAGTTGACTCTCAGTCGTGATTTGAGTCGAGCTAGTAACTCTGACTCTAGCAGGTGATGCTCGCAGCCTCTGGATGGTCTGATCTTTTACTTTGAGTTGGTCCTTGAGCTCAAGGACCTCATCTTGGCTTGCTTCTTGATCTATCTCTACTCTTTCCTTGGCGTTTCTCATGACTTCTACTTCTTTAGATTCTTCTGTCAGCTGTAGTGTCAAGTTATCTCTTTCCTTCTCTGCATCTAGCAATGATTTGCTGAGCTTGCTGACACTCTTCTTCAACTGCTTGCATTCTTTTTGCGGCTACTTAATTGGCTTCCTCCCTTGCTTGGCAGCTTTGTAGTGCGCTTGCCAGAGTTCACTTAAATCACCCTTGAGAGCTCTCTCTGCTCGGAAGCTCTCCATCAGCCTCTCTAGTCTTGCCGCTTTCTGTGACTTTGTTTCTTTGGCAGGCACTTGGGCAAATTCCTTCTTCCCTTTTTTTTGCTCGAGCTGCTCCTCTTAAACTGGCTCTAGCCGTATTTTCAGTCTTGTTGCCACCCTTGGTGCTCTTTGCGGCTCATCTTCCTTGTCTTCTTTTAGCCTTAGCCAGTCGTTCTGAGACGGGGGGTCAGGCCACCTTCCTTTTGCGTGTAGTGCCCCATAAATCACCTTGGTGATTAGTTCTCCTGGCACTATATAGGTTGGCTTTCTGTTGCCCATCTTTACTAGGTTGTCATGTATATATGCCACATAGTTGATTATCTTTGGGGTGCCTTTTGTCATTGTCCACGTGAATGTCGTGGCAATTGCACCTGGCGGCATCCTGTACTTTTGTGGCCTCTTCGTGCACACGTGGAAGTACTGGTTGTATAACTGGCTCATGATTGCCACTCTTGGGTTAGCAATGTCTTCAAAGGTGTAATTCCCCTTCTTCTCATGGTACACCTTGACCTCATCCCTTCTTTTTGTTACACTATCCCCCTCGTTGGAGAGGTCTAGTGCATCTGCTACAACCCGCTCAGTGATTATTATCTCTATTCCTGGCCTGCCTTGTAGATCTGTTACTTTGGCCACTCCATCCTCTTTGATGGTTGTCACAAACTCCCAGACTCTCTTGATGTCCACCCCTGCCGGTATTGCTTCAAAGTAGTTGTGGAGATCAATCTTCTCCAAGTATCCGGCCATTTTGCTTCGTACGAACTCATTGAGTTCTCGCGGCAGCATCCTACTCGCCTTGGTAGTGTATGGCTCATGGAACATGGCTATATGCTTGGATTTGAATTTGGATATCAAAAAGTGGATTTTTGGGCTGATTCAGGCTTTAGGTCACAATTTGGGTAAAAGTCCATCATAGGTAGCAATTGATGTCCAAATGGGTTGAAAATTGGTATATGGGCTTATTGCACCATGGTATTGGCTCCCATGATGTCACTCTTTGCACAAAAGGCTAAATTTATGCTGGAGACATCCTACGTGTAGGATGTCTTTTTCATCAAAATGACATGAGACTTGTCATGTGGGTAGTCCTTGGCCTATGGAACATGGCCATGTCCTTGGATTTGGATTTGGACAAGGATTGATGCTTGTAAGGGCCAGTGTGGTGTTTTTGGGATCAAAAAGTGTATCTTGAAGGTGTTGGGGGTCAAAAATGATTAGAATGGCTTCAAACTTGATACATGGGCTCCTGATGATGAAGTGATTGGATCTGGAATGATCAAACATCCCCTGTTGGTCAAAAAAGTCAAATAGACATCCTACGCGTAGGATGTCTATTTCATCATTTTTTGCTTCTGACCATGCAGATTGGTTGTTGATGTGTTGGTGAATGTGTTGTTCAAGTTTCATTGGATTTGGACAAGATTTGGTAGGTCTATGGTCCATTATTTCCTCTATGCCCTAACTTTGCGTTTTTTCATGCATATGAGGTCAATTTCTGTCCAGATGTGATGAGACTTGGTGGTTAGCTTGTAAATGTCATTCAGAAAATGTGCATGATGAAAACTATTGGAGATTGTGCCCAGAAGTTCCCTTGAGACATCCTACACGTAGGATGTCTCCTGGTGATTTTTTGATGGATGCTGCTCCCAGTGCTTGCCCTTGGTCCCCCTAAGTCCCTTTTGAGCCTAATTTCAACAAAAAAGTCAAATGGATAGAGAATAAATCCCTGTGTGGACTTCAGAGCCTCCGAGCCGTTTTCTGACTTTTGGAGTGCTTTTTGGCGATGAAATTTCTTTCTTGATGTTGGTCTCCATAGCTTCCCGATCCCTTGGGGATCCTTGCCGTATGGTTTTTGTCGACTTTGGCTTCACCGGAGCTTCATTTGGCAATTTGTCGCTCTAGAAGCACCCGTGGTTGCGTTTACATACCTTCGATGATTTGTGGTGGTCTACCACCATAGAACTTGGTTGTTGATGGTCTAGGAAAGCCGCTCGTGAAGTTTGGTGGCAAACGGACTTGCGGTTTGGCCGCAAGTCTGTTTGCAAGAGCAATTTGACGCTTTGTGTGTCTGATGCCGTTTCTGAATTTTAGTGCCGCCTCGGGTCACTTTTTGGTCATGCGGGTCATATAGACTTGTCGAGTATGTTGAGATGCTCCTACCCATGAATTTTGGTAGCATTTGGTCGCCCTTTCGCCGATTTCCCATTTGGTGGCCTCTTGCGGGTTTCTGGGAATTAGGGTTTTTCTCGATGGTTTTCTCCTTCCTAGGACTGGTCTCCTAAGCTAGGGTAAGCTGCCGATGAAGTCTTGTTGCTTTCGGGTTGGCCGTTAGGCCGCCGTCTCTACTTGTAGGTCTCTACCACCCGCTTTGTGTGTGACCCCTACTCTAGTTTTTGCGACATAATGACAAACATGCGCGAAAAGCTCAAGGTGGTGAGCCTACCTCTCATGTCTAGAGCTCATCGGGTAGTCGTGCGCGTCGTAGAAGTTGCTGGAAGGTCGGTCCGCTCTAGGTGGCAGAAGCTCTCTCCACAAAGTCAATAGTGAGAATGAGGTAAAAATGAGGTGAAAATTTCTTATAATGGAGGTCCCCGAACCACTTTTCATGAAATTTGACATGGGCTCCTATCTTCTTGTGAGATGCGGTCTAGGCTCAAAAATTTCTTGATTTGGACTCCATTTGCTCTGTTTACCAAAAATTTGGCATTTCGGTCAAAACATGGCCAAAACACGCTTTCCGCTCCAGTCTCATAATTGCACCCCCACTGTACGATAGGTTTTCCTATAGTCACTGATCATCCTCATATTTTTTGTTTTTCATTACGATTGTTTTTCACCTGCTTTTTGTATTTTTGAAGTTTTTCTATCAAAAATTAGCAAAATTAAAAGAAAAATACCAAATCAAACCCAGAAAATCCCCCAAAATCATAATAAATCACAATCATCACCGCAAAACATTATATACACTCGCATGTAATTTTTATGTGGTCGGATTTCTCCGTTTTACCAATATTTTGCCCGAAAAATGGCTATTTCTACTTATATACACACACCTAGGGGCTTGATTTGGCGTTTGGCCCCATATACCTGTAGATACTTGCTGTATAAGGGCATATGTACTTGGGTTACTCCAAAAATTTTGCAATCAAACAATAACCCTTAAAATAGTCGAAAATCATGCCCTTTTTTGTTGTTTCTCTTATTGGTTTCGCATTTGAGAATGCCATGAGAATGCCTTCCCCCCTCCTAGCCGGAGTCCTCCCGGACGACAAGGTATCGCCTCGGAGTATGTGTTGTGCATGGGTTGAAAAGTTGTGCTAATGCCTGGCTGATTAATGTGGCCCTACTTTATGCATACTCAGTCAATACATGGAAAAATTAATGCTGTGCAAGAGAAGGGAATAAGCAAGATGCTTATTTGCATTCGCCGTCGAGGTTTCCTGTTTTCTTTGCAAGTAATTGTTGTAACTCTACTGCTCTTTGTTTAATTGTCTTTTTTGCAAAAGGCACTTGCTTTGCCAACACTGTTGATAGAGCCGTAGCTGTTTCTAAGGAGAGAATTGGCTTGGCCGGAATGGCTATGGGCCGTATTGCCTTTGCTTTCCATTGGTATTTTGTTTCTGCTATTTTTTAAAGATGTTTTGGACCTTCCTTGTTTGCATTTGGTTTGTTGTTGATTGGCACCCACATAAGTCGGTTTTCCTTTTTCAAATGCAGTTGTCTACCTTCCGTTGTTTCTTGTACTGAAGGGAGTTCTTTTTGCTTTTGTTTTGGTATCCAAATGTGAGTGACATTTGGGTTATGGCTAAGCATTTTCTTTGGGATCCATATCTGTTTTATGCCCTTGGTTTGTGGTTGAACCATCTGCTTTGTTGGAATTCTGTTGTTGCATTGTTGTTTGTCCACCATGGCATTTCTATCCTTCCGCATCCATACTTGTTTCCTTTGTTTGGTATCCTAGATATTTGCATTGCGACCGGTGACTTCGTATGTCTGTAATTAGCATGGTTGGCTTTTACCTGATTGTTGGTCTCGAGTATCAGGTTGTTCTTTGATGGCATTTTTGCTTTTGGCTTTTTCAGTGATTGCATGGCTTGCAGCTGATCATTCTGGTATTGCTGAGCAAAGGCTATCACCTGTTGTTCATGTGCATGCTGAATTTTGACTGCCTTTGCTTTCCAATCTATCTACACATTGTTCTCTTTTTGCCAAGGTTGCCCCAACATCATTGGGTGTTGTGTGCTTTCATCCTCTACCACATAGAATTTGTGTGGGTAAATATATTGATGTATCTGTACATGCAATATAGTCCATCCCAATGTTTTCAAGGGGTGTGATGTGCTACTTTCCAGCACTTGAGGAGTAGGATGAAGTTGACCTGTGACTTTGAGCTGTTGGTATAATCCGTAAGAGATCAAATTTGCTTGAGCTCCCGAATCAAGCAATGTTGTCGATTCAACTTGATTGCTGCCCACTTTGACCGCAATTATTGGCTCCACTGTTTCTTCATCCAACTTCGTCAGTTGAATGGCATTGACTCGCAATGGTGGTCCACTTTGTTGTTGTTGTCATAGAAGTCTTTTTTTTGCAATGCGTTCTTGTGCTCCTGCTTGAGCTTCCTCTCGTACTCTCTATTTTTCCTTCATTATTTGTTTTTCTTGATGAATTTGTTGGAGCATCTCCTGTGTGAGTGGTAGATGATACCTCTTCAGTCGACATCCACTAATCCAATTTGGCATTTCTTCACCTGCTAATGTAGCAAGCTTGACAGCTCCACTTTGTGATGGATCATTAATCACAAATGGTCCCATCCCTCGCTTTTTAAGTTTCTTGGCATGTTGCTTCAAGGTATAAATAAGTACGTAATCACCTGTTTTGAACTCTTTAGTGCGCACATGTTTATCAAAAAATTCTTTTTGTCTTCTCTTTTTAGCATAGATTGAAGCGACAGATCGTAAGTGGAGTTCATCTAGCTTTTCAAGATCATCTATTCTTGAAGAGATCTCATGCCCTGTCCACTCTAAGCTATTGCCTACTCGTAGAGTTGGAATTAAAAACTATATGGGTAGTATAGCATTTAGGCCAAACACCATGTTGTATGGTGTTGTTCCGATTGATGTTTTGTAAGCTACCCTGTATGCCCATAGTGTTGAGTGTAGCTGCTGATCCCAATGTGTTCTTGATTCTGACACTATTTTAGTGAGAACCATGCATAGTGTTTTATTTGTGGCCTCAGCTTGCCCATTGGCCTGTGGATGGTATGGTGCAGATTTCCTATGTATGACCATGAATTCCTCTAGCAGATATTCAATGACTTCATTAAGAAAATGTGTCCCATGATCACTGACAATTTCTATTGGTAACCCGTAACGTACAAAAACATTCTCATACAAAAATTGTGTAGTGGTGCGTGCATCCGCTTTTTGTGTTGCCTTGGCTTTGACCCATTTAGTGAGATAGTCCATAGCCACTATGATATATTGGGTATGGGTGCGATATACAGGCGGTGATATAGGTCCCACAAAATCAATGCCCCATTTTGCAAATGCTCTTGCTCCCATCATTGGCCGTAATGGCATCTCATCTCTTTTTATTGGCACCTTGGTGCATTGACATGCGTCACAATGCTTTACAAACTCTTCAGCATCCATGTGCAATGTAGGCCACCAAATTCCTGCGGTTCAGACAATTTTTGCCGTCTTATTGCCCTAAAAATGGCCTCCACTTATTCCGCTATGTGCATGTTCTAGAATCAGCAGGTATTCGCTTTCACTTGCACAGATTCTAAGTTGATTGTCCTTTCCTCACTTATAGAGTTGGTTCCCAATTAAGTGAAAGTCACGAGCTTCCAGCTCTATAGCTTTTTTCCGTGCTCCATGCAGGTGCTATGTTTACTTGAAACAAAGTTGCGTGATCCACTGGTCTTTTGGCACTACATATAGTACAATTGGTAACATAAGAATGTGTGTCCGCATACATAGTTTGCCAATAAACCCCTAGCTATTTCAGTCTCTGGTGTGTTTTCACTGTTAACAATGAAATGCACAATCCTGAACATGTGCCTCTTCAAGGTAGCACTCGAATTCTTCCGTATTTATACATAATCGTAGGATTAGGTCCGATCCAAGATGATACAGCCGTCCTGCTATCAACTGGAAGTTTTTTGTTTGTGGAATTGTTTGCTGTTTGGATCTGTATTCCGTATTATCAAACCCACTTCCCAATGAAAGAATGCTAACAATTTCCTGAGACCATTTGGGTACCATTTCAATGTTGAAAAGATAAGCATCTGGTATGTCATCATCTAGTCCTTCAGGATCTTCCCCGTTGTGTATCCTTGAAAGATGATCCGCTTGTAGATGGGGTTTACCCTTTTTGACCACCATTGTGAAGTCAAATTCTAGCAATATAATAAACCAGCGTACGATTCTCCCTGTATTGCAGGTTTATTTACCAGATACAAAAGAGCTTGATGATATGTGAAGAACACAAATTTATTTGTGAGCAAATAATGCCAAAATTTCTTTACAGCATAAATCATTCCTAACCCTTTCCGCTCGGTGGTTGTGTAGTTCTTTTCTGCACTGTTTAACTGTCGGCTCGCATAACAAACCGGAAAATCCATTGTTCCGTCTCTAGGTTGAGCCAGAATACTTCCAATGGCATATGCTGAAGCATCAATGTGAACATGGAATATCTTTTTCCAATCTGGTGCTTTCAGTACAGGTGTTGATATAAGGTTTTCCTTCAGCTTTTGGAATAAAGTTTCACACTCCTCGGTCCAATCGAAATTGACTAGCAAACGATACAGAGGTTGTGCGATAACCGCATACATGTATATGAATCTTTGATAATATCCGCAGTGTCCCATGAAGGATTGCACTTGTTTCGCATTAGTAGGCCTGGGTAGGTCTACAATGACTTTGACTTTGTCCAGGTCTGTGGTTATGCCATTTCTTGAGACAATGTGTCCTAAGATGCGGCCTTACTTAACCATGAATACACACTTTTCCGGGTTAAGACAGATTCGATACGTCCTGCATTTTTCAAAGACCTTTTGCAAATGGTTGATATGATCCTCTTGTAGAAGAGAGTGTACACAAAGATCATCCATGTAAATTTCTAAGAATATTCTTAGGTATTCCTTGAATGCGTGAGTCATTAACCTTTGGAAAGTGGTTGGGGCATTAGTTAAGCCAGGGTCTCCCAAGAATGATAGGGTAGCCCTCCCCTTTGTGTGGCATGACAAAGATTTCTACCTCAACTTCTATATTGAATGTTGTTACTTTGACCGCATTCACAATGCCTACGCATTTCACTCTTAAGTTATTTGCCATTTTGGCTCGGCAGGGTGCCGGCATACTCACCTCTAGACCTAGATGGTGCATCATTTTTTCACTCATGACGCATATTTGCGCGCCACCATCTATGTAGACATTTAGGATTTGTTGCCCCTTGATGTGGGCATCCACAGTTGGTAGGATGTCGAGATCCCTCCCAGAGATAGCCCCAGCTATCCTTGGTCTTGATAACCTGGTACTCACCATCTTTGTCCATTGCCTCCTTATCCTTGGTGTGAGGTGGAGTAATTGGGGCCAAAGTTATCTTCGGGCCTTGCATCAACACATCTTGAACTAAGTCATAGGGTTTAGCATACTCACCTAGTGAGAAATCCACGATGTCTATCTTCCGTCGCGGTTTAGCTGCTTGCTTGCTAGACTTGGATTTCCCTTTCATTTTCTCTTCTCTTTGAGAGGCTTCTTCGTGCCTGCCACGCTTCACTCCCATAGCATCCACATCTTCTCCTTTTGCTTTCCCTTTGTGCTTCTCTCAAACTGGTTCTTCTTGTAAAGAATGAGGATGCAAGAGAAATACACAAGACAAGCACAAAGCACACAGAGATGGAAAGCTTCTTCTTCTTCTTCACAGAAAAGAGAGTACAAAATGACTAAGTGCTAAAGCTGAAAAGTAGCACATATGTACATGCGGTCACTAAGTGTGAACTCGCTAGAAGCGTACTAGGTTGGCACTATAAGTGTAGTCCAGCTGTAGAATCACTGGCAGAGATCCTCCGTGTCGGTCACCTAACACGCCAGTGAGTAAATGCCGTAAGCGGCCAAGACCCGTAGTGGATGCCAGCTCAAGGTGTAGAGCTCGACATCTCAACACTCCCCCTCGAGCTCTGCATGTCGCAGAGTCCAAGCATAGTCCGGAAACGTCGAAGCTTCTCAGCTCCGAGGGCCTTGGTAAAGATATCCGCTATCTGCTCCTCTGTGCTGACGTAGACCAAGTCGATGTCGCCCGCCAACACTCGCTCTCGAACGTAGTGGTAATGGACCTCTATGTGTTTGGTCCTGGCATGGAACACTGGGTTCCTAGCCAACTGCATGCTGCTGAGGTTTTCACAATGAATGACAATCTGCTGGTCCACCTGCACTCCCAAGTCCTCAAGTAATGTGCGTAGCCAAGCTACCTCGCACGCCGCAACTGCTGCACCTCTGTACTCGGCCTCTGTGCTCGATAAAGCAACCGTAGGCTGCTTTTTGCTGTTCCAAGTAACAGCAGCACTCCCAAAAGAGAACATGAACCCACTAGTAGATCTCCTGTCAACAATGCTACCTGCCCAATCTGCATCTGTATACCCATACAATGCTAATGGTGCATCTGCTGCATAGAACAATGCGTAGTCAAGAGTCCCTTGCACATACCTAAGTGTGCGTCGTACTCCATCCAAATGTGGCTTCCTCGGAAGCTGCATGAACTGACTCTCCAAGCCTACTGTGTAGCTCAAGTCTGGCCTCGTGATAGTCAAGTAGATTAGACTACCCACAATCTTCCTGTACATGTTGACATCCTCAACAACATCACCCTTCTCTACACTCAGCTTTGCATTCACATCCAAGGGAATAGAAATTGTCTTACAATCAGCCATACCATACTTTGACAACATGTCCAAACCATATTGTCTCTGTGATAGCCATACACCCTCTGGAGTCCTGATCACCTCAATGCGAAGAAAGTAGCGCAACTCGCCTAAATCTTTCATTTCAAACTCCTGTTTGAGAAGACCCTTCACATGGTCAATCTCCATAGCATTGTCACCAACAATAATAAGGTCATCTACATATATGGTAATGACCACAATCCCCACATCACTCTCACGTACATAGAGTGAATGATCAGCATGAGCTCTCCTAAAACCAATACTGACAAGATACTTGGCAATCCTGTCATACCATGCTCTAGAGCCCTGCTTCAAACCATACAAAGCTTTGAGAAGTCTGCATACATAATCTGGGTAACCTGGATCGACATAACCAGGTGGCTGATCCATATACACTTCCTCTTGCAACTCACCATTCAAGAATGCATTCTTTACATTCATTTGATGCATAAGCCATCCTCTAGATGCATCCACTGCTATGACAGCTCTCACAGTCGTCATCTTTGCCACTGGAGCAAAGGTCTCCTCATAGTCTATGCCATACGTCTGTGCATAACCCTTTGCGACCAGCCTTGCCTTGTGACGCTCAATGTTACCATCAGCCTTATGCTTGGTTTTATACACCCATTTACAGCCAATAGCTTTCTTGCCACTTGGCAATGGCACCAACTCCCATGTGTCGTTTGCTTCCAATGCAGCCATCTCTTCATTCATTGCATCATCCCAATGCACATTTCCAACTGCATCCTCAAAACATGTGGGCTCCACATCCTGTATCACCTTAGCCATGTAGGCTTGGTGATGCGCTAGATACCCATCATAAGTCAATTTTTGAACTGGATTTTTGACTCTGTTAGATCTGTGCAGTCCTGGGTCACTCCTTTGACGTCTAGCATCTTCTTGTACTTTCCTTACACCAGGTGTCCTGACAGCCGGAATTCCAAATTCCTCATCAAGACTTTGTTCAGAACCATCTAAATCCATGTTTACATGTGAAAAACCTGATGATGCATCAACCATAAGGGAAGGTTCATCAACCTTTTCCTTTCCTTTTCGTGATACATTCCCTGTACCTGCTGGTGGAGTAACCTGGGTACGTAGTCTACCATTCCATGGCTTCTCAATAGAGCCACGAGAAGAGGACTCTTGTGGTCCACTCAAAACCTGTGACTGTGGCCTCACATTTTGTACAACCACATCATCTTTTACATCAGCCCCAATAGTGCCATGTGCATTACTGTACCAGCTGCTCATCTCATCAAAGACTACATCTCTGCTCACTCGTAATTCTCGTGTAATAGGATTGTAGCACCTGTACCCCTTTTGTTCAAGGGAATATCCCACAAGAATACATTTCTCTGCTTTAGGATCCAATTTCCTACGCAACTCATCTGGTACATGCACGTAAGCTATGCAGCCAAACACTTTCAAGTGTGCCAAATCAGGCTTTGTACCTGTAAACTTTTCCTCAGGTGTTACATCATGCACCGCAGCTGTAGGTGTCATGTTCATAATGTACACAGCTGTATTTACGGCTTCAGCCCAGAAATGATGAGGCATGTTCTTCTCATTCATCAATGCACGTGCAACCTCTGCAATGTGCCTGTTTTTCCTTTCTGTGACCCCATTCTGTTGTGGAGTATATATGCATGTAAACTGCCTACGTATACCATGCATTCGCAGAAAATCTGAAAAATCATTGGAGAAGTACTCTCCCCCTCCATCTGACCTCAATGTCTTGATTTGCATATCTGTCTCCTTCTCAATCATGACTTTGAAGTCTTGAAAGTGACCAAACACTTCACTTTTGTTACGCATGAAGTAGACCCATACTTTCCTTGTATGGTCATCAATGAAAGAGACATAATACCTGCAACCATGTATACTTGCAGTATTGGTTGGACCCCAAACATCTGTATGCACCACCTCAAGTGGCTTTTTACATACATTGCGCTCATGTGGAAATGAGCCCTTTGATTGTTTTCCAAACTGGCATGCTGCACACACTTTATGCATACCATCCACCTTGAATTTGGGCAAACCTTTTACAATCTGTTTTGATTGCATGCTGCGCAATCTCTGCTCATTGACATGGCCAATGCGTTTGTGTCAAATGCCAACATCAGCCACAACACCTGTCCCCTGTGCAAATAATGCAGCTTTTACCTCAGGCATGTCTACATTCAGTGTAAACATTCTGCCCACACATTTTCCCTCTGTGATCAGCTTACAGCCATTCTGGAAATCTTCTACATAACAGCCATTTGGATTGAAGCGAACCTGCAAACCCTGCTCAACCATTAGTCCAACAGAAACAAGATTCTTTGTAATGTTTGGGACATGAAGTACATCTGCTAAGTACTTTGATTTCCCACTCTTCGTATTTAGAGGTATGTCCCCTACATGAGCAATGGGGTGAGTTGTGTCATCTCCTCTTTGCACATAGCCTGACACATCTGGTTTGTGCATATCTCTAAACCACTCTCCACGAGACGTCATGTGATTAGAGGCACCTGAATCCACATACCAAACATCACCTTGGGTGGAATTTTCTGCTGTCATTGTATTCATTACATGCTACATAACAAACATGCGCTCGTTTTTGATGTCATCTGCATCTCTGCTAGTAGATGCATAGTTGCCCTGTTCTCTCTTTCCACTTGCTTTTCCCTTTGGACAGTCACGTGACATGTGGCCTCTTTCACCACAAGTCCAACATTCTCTGCTATCTGGAGTATGTTGCTGCCTGCTTGATCCTGCACCACGACCTCTTTGACTCCCCCTGCCTTGAGACTGGTTTCCCCTGCCACCTGTATTGTTTTGATTTGATTGGCCTTCCAGAAATTGGCCCCTGCAACCCCTTGGGCCTCGACCACGACCTCTACCTCTACCTCTGTTGGAGTTAGAATAGAAGGCCTGTTCATAATTATTTCTGCCATGAGAAGAAGATGTGTCAAGGTTCTTCTCCTCAAGAATAAGCATAGAAATCAAATCTTGGAACACGGGGATGTCGTCTCTTGTATTCATGGAAGACCTAAAATGTACATACTCATCTCCTGGACCATCCAAGCATGCACGGACAATGTCATCGTCTTCCACTGAGACTTTAATAGATCCAAGAGCCTCAATGATACTCTTGATCTTCAAGGCATAATCATTGATTAAGAGGTTGTTCCTCTTAACCTGATTTAGCTCCGACTTTAGTTGAAGCTTCCTGGCCTTGGTGTTCACCTCGAACACTCTGCCTAAGTTTCTCCATGCAATGGCGGGGGTTTCAGCATCCTGTAGATAGCCCATCATGCCATCTGTGATGCTCATAGAAAGCCAATACATCACTTTGCTCTGGCCTTGTTGCCAGTCCCTCAAAGCTTTCCTTTGTTCTGCTGTAGCATTTGCCTCGGGAATCTCTGGTTCCTTTTCATTGTCTCCTTCTACATAGTCCCAATAACCTTTTCCTTTTCGAAAATTTGTTATTCTGAACTTCCATGCAGGGTAGTTATTTTTCTCAAGCTTCTCAGTAACAATCTGACTGAAACCGTCAGACATCTTGAAGCACTAAGACAAAATAGCTGCAATCTGCAAAAACCTGCAAATCTGTTGAACCTGCTATCGTGGTACCTGTAACGCTTTCTACACTCAACGAGTGTCCACAATCAAGCGTACATACAATCACTGTACTGGTCATGGTAAAGCGAACAAGGGGCACCACCTAGCTTTGAGCGGCTAGGACGCAGACAACGGTGATTTGAAATATCATGAATTCTACACACACACACACACACACACACACACACACACACACACAGAGAAAGAGAGAGAAAGAGAGAGAGAGAAAGAGAGAGAGAGAGAGAGAGAGAGAGAGAGAGAATAGAGAGAATAGACACGTGATGAAAACCCTCGGGGGTGTGAGGGAGAATTATTCTCTTGCCATATTTACAGCAACCTTATTTCCAGCGAGGTGGCACATCATGGTGATAGAGAGATAGAGGGAGAGATAGTGAACCTACTTGGTGCATTCTCTAAAGATGACTCATTGACATGAAACCTTGCTAACATGAGTGTGTGTGGATCGACCGTTGGAGTCAAGATGTGGACATAGCTTCCTTTACATCATACAATTCCCGAAGCAACCCACTACGCTAAGTCCCCTCTCTTGTGATGCAAATGTTGCCAATTCCTCCCACCAAAATACTACCAAGTGCTGACCTCTCATGAACTTGCCCCAACCCCCGATAGTGACCTCTTAGTGCTTTTTTAGATTAGGATAATTTGGTGTGATTAGGGTAATCTAATCAAGGAAGACAAAGGAAGGTGGTGGGCCCTGGGTGGTTGACCCTTTCTTTGTCTTGGGAAATATTATAAGGAAAAAGGTGGGCCTTTGTGACCATCACCTAGAGAGATGAGAATTTACACGTTTGGGATTTTTTACAAGATTTGGTTGAAACTGGGAAAAATTATGATAATAACCTACGGTTTACTGAAGAGGGCATCGTGGACGTGATGCCGGTGAATAGCAGCTTCGCTGGTGCGTCGCTGTAGCACGTTCGTCACTTCGGGGTCGGTCCAGACATGCCTTCAGCACCTTTGCTCGTTTCGGTGTCGGTGTTGCGTAATTTAAGTCGTCCTCCTTCTTGTCGATGGCATTGTTGCCATTGAATCCTTTGTTTTTTTGTATTTTATTGGTGTGTGTATATATGCATGTGTGTGTGTGTGTGTGTGTATGTATGAGTGGGTAAGCGTGTGTGTGTGTGTGTATATATATGTGTGTGCACGAGCGTGTGTGGGAACGAGGGGGGGGGGGGGGGTATATTATGTATATACATAAATATATATATATTTTTTATATATATTTTTCGATGACTTACTACTGGCGATGCAGAGACGAGGAGAGAGATGGAGTGAGAGAGAGAGAGAGAGAGTGTGTGCGCGAGTGTGTGTGTGTGTGTGTAATGGGAATGAAGTGTGTGTGTGTGTGTGTGTGTGTGTGCATGTGTGTGTGTGTGTTTATTTACCCTACGCATGGCTCGGGTGCGGTGCGACACAGAGAGAGAGAGAGAGAGAGAGAGAGAGAGAGAGAGAGAGAGAGAGAGAGAGAGAGAGAGAGCTTGATTGGGCCAGTATGCGTTGGGGGTGAGTGGGTAAGGGTGGGTTGGGTATGTGTGTGATAGAGAGAGAGTTTGTGTTGATGCGGCGCCTGCACAGGCTGAAGACAAAGAGAGTGAGAGGATAGAGAGCGGCTGCTTGCGGGCTGAGTGGGTGAGCACAGTGTGAGCGAGGGAGAGGACGAGGTGAGTGGCGAGGGAGGTTGCGAATGGATAGGGTGTGGGTGTGTGTGGCATTCTTCCACTGCACCCGCATGGGCTAGGTCCGAGGCGAGGGAGAGCATGGCATAGGCAGGCACATCCAATAGAGGGTGCAAACAGGGGGGGAGGGGTTTTAGTCAACGACATTGGGGGGGTTTAGGCGTTAGAGAGAGAAAGAGAGAGAGAGAGAGAGAGAGAGAGAGAGAGAGAGAGAGAGAGAGAGAGTATCCTTAAAGGCGGGTTCCCACCGTGGGGAAAAAGAGAGTGAGAGTGTGTGAGGTGAGTGGGATAGGGGGGGGGGGAGAGAGAGAGAGAGAGAGGGTGTGGGTGGCTGTGTAGGAAAGTGAATTGAGAGAGAGAGAGAGAGAGAGAGAGAGAGAGGGGGGGGGGGGGGGGGGGGGATAGGGGGAGGGGGGTGTTAGGCTGGTGGTCCGCCAAAGTTGGGTAAGAAAACAGGGGGGGTATAAGGCTGAAGGGGTGTGGATGAGAGGGGAGATGGGGGTATAATATGGCGGCCCGCTAGGGCTAGGATGTGGACGAGCAGAGAGAGAGAGAGAGAGAGAGAGAGAGAGAGAGAGAGAGAGAGAGAGAGAGAGAGAGAGAGAATATTTGAAAGAGAGAGAGAGGGAGTATACAATATCCATGGCGGCCCGCCGGAGGGTGTGACAAGAGATATCTCATCTTATGCGCCCACTGGGCCAGGTGATGCAGCAGTAGAGTAAGTGAGAGAGAGAGAATTGGCGGAGCTGAGCAGTAGAGAGAGAGAGTCCATCTTTTGGCGATAATGGAGAGGTGTGGCCAAATTGGTGGCGCCCCGCTAGTGGTTAAACCTAGAGGGGTGGTAAATGGTAAATAACTTCCCTTTTTTGTTTTTTTTTCTTTGGTGATATGCACTCCCCTTCTTAGGGTATGGTTCTCGCGGTCGCGGTTTCAAAAACCGGCCCCGTCAATGTCATCCTCTTTAGCTTTGTGACTTCTACAACATTCACATTTGGGTCACGCAAAGGTGGCATTCCCTCCACTCCTCATGGTGGAGGTCGAGCATCATTTGGTCTCTGCAAAAGAACAGGTTGTTGGCTAGTGCCTTCAGCTGCATTCATCACTGTATAATTCAAGCTAGGCCTCCCTAGCTTCCCACGGGGCCAAGGACAATTATACATCAGATGCCCAGATCCTCCGCAATTCCAACATTGCAAGACTCTCCTAGATTGTGTCTCTTGCTCTTCTGACTTCTTTGCTTGTCCCTTTGGACCTATAGCTTGTGCAAGTTGAATTGGCAAGTTGCTTAAAGATTCATTTAACTTCTCAATCACTTCAGTCGTTACCTCAAGAAGCTCCCAAGATGTTGATGCTTGTGAATTACCTTTGGGTCTAATACCTTCAATTGGAACCTCTCCCCTTAGGCAGTTGAGTTTCCTATACGTCTTGGAAGCTCTAGTTTCAGCTGCATCATAGGTGGCAGGTGCACCCGCCTCCACCTTTACCTTAAAATCGGGAAAGAGTCTAGCTATGAACCTCTCCTTCTTTAGAAATTCTGCATCATAATTAGGGTTAGCAGCATTTCCTATCCATAGAGACCAAAGATGTAGAAACTCTTGCTTATACAAGTAGTAGTCATCTAAGTCTTTTTGCTTATGAGAAACAATGTCTTGCCATAGTTTTTGAGAGTTTTGGGGATCAAAGAAGTGTCCCTTGAAATGATTCACAACTTTTGTGTAATTCCCCTTAACTTCCTCAGGCAAAGAGTCAAACCAAGTGCTAGCATCTTTCCTAAGGACCACCTCAAACATTTCTACACGTTCTTGATCAGTTACTATCCTCTTGATACGACAAGACATCTTAAAATTTGCTAAAAATAATTTTGCATCCTCCCCAAGCTATCCAAAGAATAAGGGGTAGCCACTCATTTGCCTACTTGTATCCATGTTTCAAGAAAAAGAACCCGAAGCTAATTGCACTCATAAAATTGGTTTTTTCTTTTCTTTTTCTTTTTCTTTTTCTTTTTCTTTTTCTTTTTCTTTTTTTAAAATCACAATTCAAAGTAGAATGAAAATGTATACATCAAAGCTTAGATCGTAGTAACCCAATGGCAAAATGAACGGATTGGCTGAGGCATTGATAGCTGCTACTTGCCTAGGTCCAAACATACGACGGAAAACAAGCTGGAATTGTAACTTTGTACCAACTATTACATGCACATCTTGCCTAGCCAAAGTAATGAATGTACGATAGAAGTCCTCTTGATTCATTAACCTAGCTAATACAAGATAAAAACATGCAATAAGAAAACAACCTTTAATGAACGAGTTACCTTAAGGAACTAAGTGAGTTTGCCAAACCAAATTGCAAGAGAAGTGTGAGCCTTTGGAAAACAATTGCACCCAAGCTATCAATTTATTTATTTTGGAGTAGATACAATAATGATGGAAGGAGTATAATTTACTCACACTCACTCACAAACTCAAACTAGCTCAAGCTTGTCTATACACCAAGGTGATGGTGTATAGAGAGCTAGCTCGCTCTTCTTACAACTAAGATAGAGACTAGAGTGTGACATGCTCAATGTAGTGTGCAATAGTGTGGAGATCAATTTTTCAAAGATGAATGGACTGTATTTATAGGTTTCTGGGATCCTTGATTAGGATTAGACCTAATCAATTTTATTGTCAATATAAAAGATTATAAAATATTTTTTATTTTCAAAATGAGTGTGGGTCTTCCTTATCCCTTGAGTCACATGGATGTGGGCTCAAGGGGAAAATTTATTGAGAGTGAAAGGAGAGAGAGGTGAGTAAGTTGGAGGTGCCTACTCTAGTAGATAGTAGAGGGTGCAATTTACAAGGGTTAGTCGTTAGTGTTAGTAGTTTGTAGCTAGTTGGATGGGTTAAAATTACATGGCTTATGCACTCAAGGTGCATTAGATGACTTATAAAATGATTGTTAACCCTCACGGCTCACGGACACCCCATCACCTACGACGGACGTGTATTATGTATTTGGTAGAGTCAGGTACCGGGCTTGTCGGACCAATAGGAAAAGGGTAAGAGTGATCGCCGATGAGAGGCGCACTCTAACACGAACATGCTAGGGTTAGTTGGCTAAGCATGGACGCCCAAGTGTGAATGGGGTGAGCTTATAAAAGCCAACTAAACCTAATTTTTACTCATTCTCTCATTTGTGCAATAGAAGAGTGCTCTTGCTCCATCTCCATCTTCTTCTTCTTCACCTCCTTGTGTGTGTGTGTGTGTGTGAGAGAGAGAGAGAGAGAGGGAGAGTGTGTGTGCGATCGAGCATTACGAAGGCACGACGGCGGCGAGGCGGTTGAGCGCGGCACGACTGCAGCTTCTTCTTCATCGCGGCGAAGAATCCACCACGAAGGCGAGCGTAGAGCGGTGAGTGACACACCCTTTGCTCTCTTGAGCTTGCTAGTTTAGGCTTGTTGTGCGCTTGGAGCCGTTTGTGGCTCGCACACGGTGTATTGGCAAGTCCCTTGCTTCGACAGTGCGGCAAGGAGCGCACATTTTTGGCGCCGCTGCCGGGGATATGCCCTACACCAAGCTCGGTTAGCACTTTACGCTTTCTTGTGGTGCAATCTCTATCATAGGAAAGGCAGGGAATGAGTGTGTGTAGTTGTGTGGAGATTTCTGTTTTTTGCGTTTTCTACGTTTTCTGGTTTGCACTGCACAGTTAGCATTTCTTGCGTTTTTGCATTTTCTGCATTTTTTGGTTCTGTCAAGTTTCAATTTTCTGCAATTTCTGCGTTTAATTTTCTGTCAAGTTCCAATTTTCTGCAATTTCTTGCGTTTTTTCAATTTCTGCAATTCTTGCGTTTTTCTGTGCTTTTTCAATTTTCTGCTTCTCTTGCGTTTTTTCAATTTCTGCATATCTGTATTTTCAATTTCTGCGTTTTCAATTTCTGTATTTTCTGCATCAAAAAAAAAAATCTTTTTTATTCTCGGAAAAAAAAAATTTATGAAAAAAAATATTATTTTTAAAAAAAATCGGAAAATAAAAACGCGAGTGAGCGGGCGGTTAAATTTTTTGAAAATAAAAAACGCGACTCTTAAAACGGACGGGTTGGTTTGTATAAAAGATAGATCGGGATCGTTTTCCGAAGCCGAAGCCGAAGTCGAAGCCCAGGCCCAGGCCTCAGTCCTCAGTCTTATGATATATACTAGACTCACTCTTATATATATACCCTACTCCCTCAAGAGAGAATGAAAGCATGTGGGACAAGTCCTCCACTCTCCTCCTTTCTCTTCCCACTTGCACCCTTAGACTTTCTAGTTTGGGCCTAGTTCCCTACTGGAAATTGACAGTTTTAGGGATTCCGAGGGCATAGAGTGACCAAACGGAGGGCTGTAAAGCACGGCACGACCCTCTGACCGATACGCTCGTTTCGAGCTATCACACGGCCCATTCCACGACACGTTCTAAAAAATCTAGCAAAAAAACAAACAAAAAACACGCTAAAAACTAGTCACAAGGCCTCCTAGAGCAGCTTTTTGACACCTTAGGGTATCAAAAGCACATGCACTTACGCTCTGGGCGGGTGCTAGAACACGAGCATATTGAGGGTGCCTCTATTCATACAGACACCCATTACCCATCCACGATAGGCTCTAGACCCTCAGCGGGGACACAAGGTAGCACCACCCAAGACCCTAAGATAGCCGCTAGTGATTCCTCCTCCGACTCAGAAATCATGGAAGCATACCCTACCCAAAACACTGAGAGAGAAGGCCATGCACCTCACGAAGCTCCACAACCTAGTACTAGTATGTTTAGCCGTTTCATGGAAACATTAGGTAGAGCTACTCGCTCGGAACCTGATGCAAATGAAGCACACGAAGGGGGTGGGGAAGTGGACTCTCCTTTCACATCGCACGTGGACCCCACACCCCCAAAGAGTGTCCATGTGGATATCCTACCAACTTCTTACCAAGAAGGCCCTGTTGAGCTGCCTCCTTCAGAAGTTCCCTCTAGAGTACCGTTGGTGACAAGTAAAACCACGGGGAGCAACATTGCTTCTACCTCACAAGAAACCGTTAACACGTCGACTCTAGAAGGATTGTTCATTAATGATCATTGGACATACGACCTCCACACTGAGGTGTTGACGGATCTACACTCTGGCCACGCCTACCATGTAGGATGGATAGAGATTGTACAATCCACCTCTAGTGCCACGAGCATCGAAGATCAACAGAAAATGATCTGTAATGTTATCCATGGCATTATTCAATCAGAAAGGCAAAACCGAGGGGTAAATATACTCTCAACTAGCCCCATGAGATTTCTGGATATGAGCAAGGCTCAACAGCCTACTCTATCACAAATGGAGACTCCTCTAATGAGCCCCATGGACCCATCTTACGTCATTTCACCTGGGGTCTCTATGCAATCTGAGCCTCCGAGCGACAACTTTAGCTTCCCTAACTTGGCTCAACCTTCTATTAAGGAAAACACAGTGCTCACTCCAGGGATAAGCCTGACAGAGAATGTACCGATGACATCTACGGTTAGCGCAGTGCCACTACCTAGTGTCGTAGTACCTAATATGGGGCCTCGACCATATGTGCCTGTAGCCCCTTATGCACACATGGCCCCCACACCTCCAATTGTACCACTTGTTCATGCTCCTCGAGTGCCGCTCCCTAGCCCTTATCCGAGTGGACCTATGCTCAGTTATGTTCCATATCCTGCATCATCCACACATATGCCAAGACCGGTACCCGTTCCTCTCCCACATATGATTCCAAGAGTACCTCCACCGGCCCTGCCTCCTCACATAGGTGACTTGGCAGCGTTTGCTCAAACCATAGGTCGATCTATCGCGGAAAATATGCGTCATGCATCTGATAGGGAGCCTAGAAGTAAGGCAGTACAAATTGCCAAACTCACACAAAAATTCAATGGGGACCAAGATGCTAGGAAACACATTGAAGTGTTTGAACAAGTATGTGATTCCTTAGGGGAACGCAACGAACTACATAAGTGCAATGCCTTAAGCTTGACATTAAGTGGGAAGGCTGGAGATTGGTATAGAACCCTAAGGGTGGACGAGAAAACAATCTACCCTACCCTTCGAAGGTTGTTTCTAAAGGAGTACATACGAGAAGGTGTGCTTTGGGGTGTAGCATCTCAGCTACAGAAGGCCGAACGTAAGGAAGGAGAGTCAGTAAGGGACTTCATTAGTCGTCTAAAGCACTTAAACTCTCGATGCCCTGTAAATGAGCGCTTCAACAATAACCAACTGCTTGATCGATTCATTCGAGGGTTGAGGAATGAAGGAATCTATAATGGACTAGTGATTAGAGGTATCACAACTTGGGAAGATGTCACTGCCAATGAAATCCAATTAGAGGACAACTTGATGATAGCAGGCATGAGGGTGTCTACTGACACGAGATCCACTAGCTCACAAGCCATTGAGTATGAACCCATGACTGCAAATCCCATTGCCAATGAGCCAAAGGTATTTGAGACATTCTTGACAGACCTCACCAAGGCAATCCAAGAGTCTCTTAAGGATAATCGACCCCCTCAAAATAGTCACATGTATCCAAGAAGGGAGCAACAATGGTGTTCCATTTGCTTAGGTCCACATAGCACTAGTGAGTGCCCTACGTTTAGAGTAAAATTTAATGGAACTTGCAACACATGTGGTAGGTATGGTCACCAAGCTAAGGATTGTTTAATGATCAAACGTATGATGGCAAATAGACCACCTGTAGCCTGGACGGATGCGCCTCGAGCTCCTGTATTGATGCCTGCTCCACCTATTGAGCAACTACCGCAACACATGGTCCCTAGACCTCAAAATGTTGTACAAGCTACACCGCTACCACCTCCTGTGCTAGGACCGCAGCCCCCGCATCCAAGGGTTGCCCCTATGAACCAAGTGGGTTGCGAGCCATCTAATGCTTATGCAGATGGTTGTGAGGAGGAAATAGACACTAGTATTGCCTACGGACTTGATACATTGGAAGAGTGTCCTATATACTACATGGAAGATTGTTGGGGGAAAGTCAAGCCGGTTTATCAAGCTGCTGCTCTCGCATCCAGAGGTCAAAATATCAACACCCAGGCTAGGAGGCCACCTCTTCAATGCTACGAGTGTGGTGGACCACATCGAGCAGCGGAGTGCCCTATTAGGCTGCAAAACAATGCTGCACAGATGCAAATGAATCAAGGGAGCACGTCTGCAATGCCAATACTCACATGTAATCGTTGTGGCATAGATCACTTGATTGCCCAATGCCCATATAACCCAAATGCGCCTAAAATCACACTCCTGAATTTGGTCGAAATTGCTAGTGTGACATCGCCAATACCACCCGTCGCACCCGCTTATGCGATTACACGGTCCATGCTTCAAGGGCCAGGCCATATCCTCGAAGAGAGAGATACCGCGTCAGTTATCCAAGCAAAGAAAAAGAAGACACGAAGGAAGAAGTCACAGAATACGGAAAATTCAAAGCCAAGTTCCAAAACAAACATAGGAACAGGAGATGACCCCGTGTATATGAATGACCTCGAGGATGATTCAGATTCATTCGAGACAATGGAGACTAGAACCAATACCACAAAGAGAAAGACCGACAAAGAAAACCGTAACATGGAACCAAATGAAAACCGAATAAGAGAAAATCATAAAGAGCCTCTGAAAACACCACAAGTGTTTCCAAATCCAATCCAAGACCCCCAAGATAAACCGCAGGGGCAAAAAGGGAAGAATCGTAAAAAGAAGATTGGGACGTACCCAAACCCAGTAGACGAGATTGAGCAGGTGAAACATCTAAGAGGTTTAGTGGAGGAGACTCAAAGGAAACTAGAACCAGAACCCATGCATGTCAAAATTCATGACACAGTGTTTCCCACGCAAGTTCATCCACCCCACATGAACCATAGACCGTTAGCCATATCTAGTATCATCCAAGAAGGGAGTGAGGACGGGACATCAGAAAGTGAGCATACACCCTTCTTGTTGGAAAGGATGTTTAACGAAGGAATACCTGATCCCATTGAGGAATATGAGATTCCATCCTCACCAGTTCCTAGTCAAGGACCTACACCCTGCAAAACGCCAATGAATGTTGCCAAACTAGTGGACTTCATGTCTTCTGAGGTCCGAACCACGATCATAGCAAAGCTGTATGGAGATCCTGAGTTATTCCTTGCACTTCGAGCATTCCTTAACGGAGAGCTACGAACGGGATTACCGCAGTTTGCGCAACCAAATAGGCCTGACTCGATTATGATTGATGAGGAAAATCATGTGCAATCACTTGACTTAGATGGACACGAGTCTGTGATCGAGGTACCCATTAACGAATTAGGGCAGTATTTTGAAGGCGACGAGTCTAATGCGACCCTACCCATCACTACCAAGGGATTAACTATAAAGGGAATTCTTGATGGTGGTGCGGGAGTTAGCATCGTTACAAAAGATTGTTGGGAATCCATGGGAAAACCCCGCCTCAGTGTTACTAACATTGTGGTAAAGATGGCAAATGGTACCATAGCCAAACCTATGGGGATGCTCAAGGATCTTAAGATCAAAGTTATAGGACACAAGGTACGACATACGTTCATTGTAATGGATTTCTCTAAACACCTTATGTCATATGAGATGATTTTAGGACGACCATTCATGAGGGAAGCACAAATGGTTCACGATTGGTCTAAAAATCATGTCTATTTGCAATTCCAAGACTCTGTCCTTAGAGTGGATTTGGTGACTGGTAAGGTACACCCCTTAGGGAGTAAAACCATTATTGATCATCACTCTAACACCACAGTTCACTCGGCCCCACTACAATATTGTTACACTTGTAAGAAGGATACAGACATTGGCCAAGATTCTCCTTATATGGATGTCCTACCTGGGATGACTGAGTCGGACAATGTGGATTGGGTCCACCTAGCAGCAACCATAGACACTTGGGGAATAGGGGGACGACCTGGGTAACACCTGAGGGGGATGAAATGCCTGTACCCTTAAATATGCTACAAGCAATGCATATCGCTTCCGACAAGACTCATCCTAATGTAACGAAGAAAACATACAAGTGGGTCTCTAAAGCTTCTTTAGTGACCATAGCTAGTGCTAAAAAACAGAAGCCTTGTAAGAAACGTACCACTCGCTCCAAGAAAAGTAAGAAAATGTTGCGATGGATCCCTAAACGACTATTGGAAGCCCAAGGCTACTATCAAGGAAATGATCAAATCTGGGTGCCAAAACGTAGATTGTGCTCTTACCTATCACCTGACCCAAGTGAGCCCAATCCCGTAGCTCCAAAATGAATCAGTGATCGTGAAAAGAAAAAAATCACAGAATGCTACACACCCGCTCCCGAGCTAGTTTGGGTACCAAAGAAAGAACGATTTGTTCCACCTAGCTCAGGAAGAGGGGAGTCCCATGAAGATTCTAGCTCCTCATGTAATACATCCATAGAGGTAAAAGCTTCTACACAGCCTCCATCTATAGTAGTGGACCTCCATGAAGCTACCAAAGAATCCACACCTCCCAGTGTTCAAGAATCACCTGATGAACCACTTCAAGTTCGATCCTGGGAGAGTACCTTACCACCCTTGCAGCTTGACGAGGCACCTAGGGTAATAGAAAACTACTGGCAAAAATCCTCACCTATTACCAACTGGAACAATTGGTTTCAAAGGGTGACAAGCTCATTTCAAACGGTATGATCTACCCAAGGAAGGGGGGAGTGTTTGTGGACATCCATCATTCACTGGTTTCCCTCTCAACCTTTTTCCCTGACCTCTCAATCACCAATCTTAGGGAATGTACATATACAGCTTTATACTCACAAAAAAAATAAAAAAAAGAGCAAGAGCAATTAGCAAACGAGTATGCACATTAAAGTCAAAACATTGACTCAGACCTACACATGTCACATCTGGTACAGTGAAACAGAAACCTATGCCATGAAACACCTTTGATCCTCATCACTTGAGTGATGGAAGGTAAGTAAGATTAGTACGATAGGAGTGTTTCTGTTTTAGAGTGGAGATATTAGCGAAGTTCTCTTTTCCCACTAATGTGTACAGGAGCGTGTTGCTATTGATAGGATTTGGACCTTCATGGAACCTTTCTCTCGTTCACACTTCAGATCAAGCGCGACCATCAACACAAACAGGTGTTTCTTGTCCATTAGCATTGCCCCTTATCTTTTAGCATCTATGTTTGTCTGCTTTGATTGTGATTGGTAGCATAATATTCAGCGCATTGGCTTAGTATCAAACATTTAATTCAATGTAATGTTTTGTCATAATCACTTGTCTAGGTGTAAAAATCAAGCAATCCGACTAAGCTAGTTTGACCAAGCTAGGTATTAGAAATCTTCTCTTAATACCATGGGGAATGCCTTCCTAATAAACAATGGTTACTTAGGTTCTTAATCCGATTTAGGCAGCATTGTGTGAAATGTACTAGGGCTTTCTAGTGGGCTTAACCCTAGTGACCTTTAGCTTAAGTATTATAAAGGGAGTTTACTAATGTGATGAGCGTGGGGAGGGTAATAGTGTTATATGACCCCCCAAAGTTACAAAATTAAAATGCTGAAAATGAACAAACAAAAAATCAAAGTGCCACAATGTAAAATTTTAAGCTGGAAGAGAAATCCCTGCTTAAATTGGTACTTCACTCACATGTATTGCCTATGGTACTAGAGCCCTAGAGGTTCCCAGTGTGGGCGCTTTTCCTTGAAAAGCAAAAAACCCAAGGCATACAAAATAAGCACACACATCATAATTGAATCAATGTGAAAAGAATTGGGGGGGTCAATGAAAAAGTAATCAGTCAGGCGATGATTTCATGAGAAATTCCTTTTATGGTAGCTTAACTACAAGGTTTTCTAGATATATCCTCTAGTCAGCCCTCGAACATGAATACTTGGCTCTCGCGATTAAACAACTTAATTGACCAGAGAAAATTGAGAAGTTACCCATGGTATTAATATTCGATCTCTAGTGCCTTTCGACCGTCAAATTAGCGACCCCAGACTTGTTTAATTTTCTACCTTTACATCTGTTTATGCATTTGATTACACTGCAATTTAATGTTCATTGCTAACAAATTGTTTGAAATTCTTTTACCAATCAATTTGTCTACCTAAAACTACATATGCTTTTTAAGAGAATGCAATTACTGTGCCAATGTTGTTTGATTTTGCAGTGACTGAAGAAGGCTAAGGACGTTCATCTCAAATGCTCTTCCACCTCGACGAACCAGCTTCAACTCAATAGCTTCCGAGGACGGAATCTACATCAGGAAAGGGGGCATGTTAACCCTCACGGCTCACGGACACCCCATCACCTACGACGGACGTGTATTATGTATTTGGTAGAGTCAGGTACCGGGCTTGTCGGACCAATAGGAAAAGGGTAAGAGTGATCGCCGATGAGAGGCGCACTCTAACACGAACATGCTAGGGTTAGTTGGCTAAGCATGGGCGCCCAAGTGTGAATGGGGTGAGCTCATATAAAAGCCAACTAAACCTAATTTTTACTCATTCTCTCATTTGTGCAATAGAAGAGTGCTCTTGCTCCATCTCCATCTTCTTCTTCTTCACCTCCTTGTGTGTGTGTGTGTGTGTGTGTGTGAGAGAGAGAGAGAGAGAGGGAGAGTGTGTGTGCGATCGAGCATTACGAAGGCACGACGGCGGCGAGGCGGTTGAGCGCGGCACGACTGCAGCTTCTTCTTCATCGCGGCGAGGAATCCACCACGAAGGCGAGCGTAGAGCGGTGAGTGACACACCCTTTGCTCTCTTGAGCTTGCTAGTTTAGGCTTGTTGTGCGCTTGGAGCCGTTTGTGGCTCGCACACGGTGTATTGGCAAGTCCCTTGCTTCGACAGTGCGGCAAGGAGCGCACAATGATAAAAAGTAAGAGAAGGATGAGAATATACGCAATTGGATGGAAACCACAAGATGGAAAGGGAATTTTCCACCTATCTCCTCAAGTGAATTAAGCGGTTGTAGAACTCTATCGGTATAGTTTTTGTGACCATGGAAAAGTTGAATTTTCCATGATCAAACTCCTCCTTTTGCAAAGCTTGATCTTGATTATTTGCGGATTTTTTTTTTTTTTGTGAAAGCATGAAGAGGTTATGGTAATATGAGTTTGATTCTAGAGAGAGAAATTGAGCTATATGTGTGTAGAGACGATAATAATTTTTGAGCTATGGAGTAAGGGAGAGATGGAAATGGTGAAGAAGATGAAAGAAGGCATGAAAGGTGTAGGCTTTTTTTATGGAAGAGGATAATGTGTATGTGAGTATGTGTGGAAGTGTGGAAAAGGTAGAAAAGAACCTAGCTGTAATTGAGTGTGAGAGATAGGCAAATTGAGGTCCACAAAAAATCCAAAAACAATATGCAAATGAGGTACAAAAAGTTGACCATATTTTTGGATTCACGTGTCATCGTTTTTATGTTGAGAACTTCTTTAGAATCAAATGGGAACTAATTTTAAAAAAACTAGCAAAAGCATGTTTTTTCTACCCAAAAAGTTATTGATTAGGTCTCTTCTTTGTTTTGATTCCCTTTAGCCTTCAAGAGAGTGACCTCTCATGCCTAGGAGAGTGTCAGAGGACTACTAAGATATTAGTATCTCCATGTGGAAAATGATTTTCCACAAATATATGATATGCATGTGATGAAAAGAAAAAAAATAGTGTATAAATAAATCAAGATACCCAGAGTATAATAAAAATAAAAAATAAAAAGACACAAGTGACATGATAGAGTCAAATGAGAGGACCCTCCCTTGATATTATTTGTGGGGATTAAGAAAAAGTATGTGAAGTGTGAAGAGATTTGAGTGATAATAAATGACGTCACGGATAGAAGTCATTCTATAAAAAAGTAAAATGTGAATATTTCTCACGTGGAGAAATTTATTTATTACATTGGATTATATACAAGAAGTATGATGAAGAGTAAGGATGCATGGCATACATTTTCGGTTTGATAAAATGCACACTTAATTACAAGTATTTACATAATTAAATTAAAAATTTTATAAAAATAAATGAAATGCGTGAAAAAAATTGTACATAGGTCCTTGGATAAAAATATATTATATACACAAATAGGCCATAATATAGATCCACTTCTTTATTTGGCTCTCCTAGATAATAATAAGCTAGAAAAAGATTTTAAATAATACGAGAAAAAAATCCCTAACACACACGCTCCTATGTACAATGTAAGAGCGAGCTCAGCCATTGTGCTAAGGTGTTTTTGTTGGGTGAAGTGGATCACTATAGCAGTTATGGAGAGGGAAAAAAAACTATCACTATAAAGCTGATTCACATGTAGAATTTCAAGTACTCGTCGTACATGTTTTTTATGTTCTTCTCTTTTGCTCAAGTAAACCAAAATAGCATCAAAGAAGACAAGAACAAGATCATTGAGATGTTTTCTAAACACATCGTTCATAAGATGAATAAAATTTGTAGGAGCATTTGTAAGTCCAAAAGGCATGATTATGTCTTCCTCCTTGATTCGGATTTGATAATATCTTGACTATCATCAATATAGATAAATAATTGGCAAAAAGCTCTTAATGATAAGTGAGGTAGCTACGGTCAACACTCTTCCAACAAGTTTTGGTTCCTGGCATTTCAAAGACTTTAGTTCTAGTCTCTAGGTAAAAGAGTTTCCTCGCATCCCTCAATAACCACATTGCCATATTGTTGAATACTATGGCCAAAACCTTGTTCCCCTTGCTAAGCATTCAGATGTCACCTTAGGAGTCATTTGTTACTACAAAACAAACATTCAAAGAAATTCTTAATACAGTCATAGGACACTTTAATCACTTCATCATAACTCAAGACCACATAATTCCGTACAAGAAGACAAGTCAAAAAGATATCACCAATCAATGTCACCCGTAGATGCATCGTGACTACAAAATTATTTCTCAAACAGCATGCATGAATGGGTGCATGATGCATAAGTAACCCAGCTAGTATTAGGCTTCAGGATATCCCCATGACCTTAGTCTTTTTGGATGTTATCATCTCACGAGCAAAGAATGAGCAACTAAAAGTGAGCCAAGAGAAAAGTCAAGTCCAATCCCAAATTTTTGGTAACTATGCATTGGATGGCTATAATAAATATGAGCCAGGGAATTGGAAGGATATTCGACCTTTTCATTTGATTTCCACATGGAGATCTTTGATAATTTGCAGGCCATAAAACTTTTTTCACTTAAATTTGTGATTTTTTATTGAATTCTTACACTGCTTTCTCATGCCATTAAGTCTTGGGGCCTTCACTCTACGTAAAACTACTATATCACATGTATTCAAGGAGTAACAATTCCTTATTTATGATATTTTTAAGATTATAACACGTCCTCTTTTTATTCTTTTTTTTTTTGAAGTTCCTTAAATGATACCCCAACATTTGAAATGTCACATTTCGTTGTTGAACATATATTATAAGATAAATGTATTATAGCTGACCCTATTATAGGTGACACCTTAGCACATTAAGCAACTCTTTTCTTGCAAACATCTTTGGTATATTAGAATAGTGACCCAACCATGGTCCCTTATAAACAACCACAGTCGTAGCAAGTGCCTCCAAGTAGCTTCAATTGAGAGCTAGAGGTAGATTATGGCAGGGTTGAGACTTGGATTAAGGTTTGATGGATTCTCTTTAGAAACTAGTGATAGCCGTTTTTTCGGCTCTTTGTAATTGCCACAGTGAGTTACCTCACCCTACCAAAATCACCCAAACACTGTGGCTATCCCTACCATTTCACTGTACATAGGCGTGCATGAGTCACGGGACTTTTCCCATATCTTCTTAAAAACCCTCAGCTAGCTAGTCACTGGGCTAGGTGAGCCAAAAAAAAATAAAAATAATAAAAAAATAAAAGTATATTATGGCCTCTTCGTGTGTAAATATTTCATTGTATATATGGCCTAAATATAGGGATTTTTTATAATTATTTTGGTATTTTATTTAAATATTTCTACTTAGGTGTGTGTTTTATTAAACCTATGTACACCTTCTTTCATCCTCTTACACCATAATTATATATATTTTTTTTGCCAATATGTACATACTCTAACCTCATATTTTTCCTTTATACAAATCACTCCTACATTTTCACCCTCACCCTCGTGAAAACAAAAAATTGATCCAATATCTTTCCATATCCATAACTCCTCCATATTTTTATTATTATTTTTACTCATTATTCTAACACCATGTGCTCATTGAGCTAAAGTCCATGAATAGTCCATACACTAGTCCCACCATGTATATATTTCTTATTTCACCAATAATCCTCCTCCATGCATGGGTCAAGGGCAACTTGAATGCTTTGTATTATAATATGACAAAGGAGGGGCTCACTCTTGGATGCATTGTACAAATTCAACAAAGGAGGGGACCACTAAAAGACTTTTGCAGGCCTAAAAAACAGGCTTTTTGGTGAGAATTTTGGCACCTATCTTCACTCCGAATTTGGAGCAGTGGTCAAAAGAGAAAATGTAGCCCACGCTCTGAATAATCACCCCAAATTGTTTCATGATTTTTGGAGCTACCAACTGTGAGCTATGATTTTTTTAGTGGACCCCAGTTTTCCCATGCTATGCAGCCACACTCTCTCTTCCACTTTATCATTTTCCTCTTTCACACACACTTCTCCACTCATCATCCCCATCTCTCTCACCACTCCTCTCTGCACACTACTCACCTTCTCCTCAACCTTGAAGAATAAGAGAAACCATGGTGAACTCATACCTCCCACACACAATTCCATTCCAAAATTGACCACCTAGTTTCATTTTTCCTCCTCCAAATTACCCATATCTATCAAAAAACCACAAAATTCAGCCTCTTCTCTTAAAAGACAGCATCATGGTGGTTGATTACTCAGCTTCAATTACCTTGTCTCTCAAGGAAGGTCAAGAGTGGAGAAAAAATGTACCGTCAAAGCTAGTGGACCGTCAACAAGCGTCAAAATTGGCCCTACTCAAGACACTTGGAGCATCAACCTTGTAAGAAATCCACCTTTTCTTACCTCTTAAGAGTTTTTCTTCCTTATTTGTATCCTACATGGATACTCCCATTGTAAATATTCAATTCCATTTGTAAATTAATACTAACTCTACTAACACTAACCCACTATGGAAAGTCCTATCACCTCCATTTCTCTCCTCTCTCTTTCCCCACCAACTTCTTGATAATTCCAAGCAAAAGAAATTAGATAAATTGCTGAAAATCTAACCCAACCATGGTTAGAGGAGTAACCCTAGCCTTCAAAATTGCTATAAAAGGAGGGTGTAGCTAGCATAAAAGGGGGAAGCCATAAGCAAGAGCACTATGCTATAGCTTGAGAAGCCAAGCTCAACCTCTCTAGAAGGAGCTCTTGAGTGGAAGCTCATTGTCTTATGCATGTGCATGTGTTGTAATAGGGGATTAGCAAGGGAAATCTATGCCATTGTAAGAGAGAGAGTGATCATTCAATTGAGAGTAGGAAATCTATCATTTCTCCTACTAGTGTAAGCCCAACATTCGCTGAATCAAGGAGGGTGGATTTGGACTAATCTTGGATATTTTGTCTCCTTTCCAACGTGAAGTAATGGACAACAATGATGCGTAAGTGTCTTGGTTTTTTTTAAGTTCTTGATAGCTTGTCTCTGGTGTTGTCATCAATCTAGCCATAAATCCCACATACTGTAAGAGGGCGACAGGGTGGAGAGGACTCCCCTGGCCTTAAGACAGTGATTGGGGTGGCTTTTCTAGTGATGTGTTGTGGTGAAATTTACGCAAGCTATGTTGAACAAGTACTAATCTCACTTTGATTTGTCATGACAGATTTGTAAGAAGGTATTAATGCAACAAGCACCCCCTCCCCCTTTCTCTCTCTTTCTTAAATATATAGTTGTGTTTGCTTGATCATTGCCGATACGTTTCAAAGCAGCCCGAGCACTATCTCTCTCTCTCTCTCTCTCTCTCTCTCTCTCTCTCTCTCTCTCTCTCTCTCTCTCTCTCTCTCTCTCTCTCTCGTGTTTTAGTGTGTGAGAGTATTCCATTGGTGTTAGGGTTAGTGTAAATTCCTTGCTTGTTTGTGGGTTGCTCTAACGATTCTCCTCTTTTGCGTCCTAGTTCGCTCTTAAACTAGGTGGTGCCCCTTGTGTAGTTAGGATTTGGCGGTGGGTTTGTTGTTTTGGTTTGTGTTGTGTTGTGCCCCAGCCCCATTGAGCAGCACGGGAGCCTTGAAGGGTGTCTAGAGGCCACTCTTCTTGTTGCCCGCCCCGGACCGCCCCAATTTTGGTGCCCCCACTGAGGACGGCTTGTGTATTTTTGTGTAGAATCAACCTTTAGCATAGTCAAGTAGTGTGCATGAATCACGAAGATTTGTATGATCCCTTCATTCCCATTGCAAGGCAAAAGGTACACATAATTGTTAGTACTAAGTTGCAATTTCAACGTGTCATTCGTAGAATTTTAGGTCCTCTTAGGTTGGCCAAGATAAACGCTTCAGTAAATCCTTTTATTTTGCCTCTCATTAGGTACGACCTTAGTTTGGACGTCTATATTTTTGTTTTGTTTTAAGCATTAGGACATGCATAGGCCATGGATAATGGCCCAGGAATAGAGGTTTTTCCCTTTCATTTTACTCCACACATTAGAATAAACGTTGCAATTAGTAGAAAGATCCATTTTCAACAACGAATGGTGTTCATGTTTGGTGCCCAAAGAGCAGGAGAAATTCTTGCATCACCAAACCCTGTCATTCTACCTCTCATCAACTACCACACTTCTTTTGATGTACATGTGTTCATTTTATTTTAAAATGAAGTGCAGCCCGGCAAAGTAGTGTGTATGTTTGTTTTTTCTTTGTCCAAGTTGTTACAAGAAACAAAAAAACGATCATTTGTTCTAACTGGGAATGTGTGTGCAGTGAAAGTTCAATCCTTAGAGATCTAGCTCTATTACCAATTGAGTTGCAGGAGCAAGTAGTAAGGCGTCTCCCTCATAACAAGAGGGTGGTGAAGTTAAGACGGAAGGTCCTACGCGTTGATTCCATTTTCCTCTTGTTGTTGGGCACTAAGGAAGACCGCGCATTCATCCAACTAGTGTGTGCCCTAAGATTGGTAAATAGAGTGAAATTTGGCGTTTGGCGAGTGCATTTCACCATTGAGGAAGACTCTTCAGGAAACTTGCGGCCAGAGTTCATGCTTCATAGACTCACATTTGGTGAATTTTTCCCTCATTTGCATCTTATTAATAGTCTTCCTTTCGCTTTCAACAAAGGAGATAGGGAGCTATTCAGAGCTTGTCTTAATAAAGAGAGCATAGAGAAGATTGCAAATTTGTATAAATTCTCATCCTTCTCTACTTTCTATGACACTTTTTTCATAGAGACATTGTAAATCTCTTTATGCTTTTGAATGATTTAACCATAATCCTAAGGAGTTTTTGTCCAGGAATTTTGTAGCACAAGTGGAGTCTTTAAATCTTGCAAACTTGATTGGACTTGATGAGGATGTTCTTTATGAAATTGTGAGAAGGTTGCCTCACTCCGATTGTGTGGAACTCGAAGGAAAGGAGCTCCTAGTCAATTGCTACTTTCTCACGGCCTTCGACGAGCATGAAGATCTAGTTTTTATACAAACCGCTTGTGCATTGGGAATTGTAGAGCAAGTGCAATTTATCACTTGGGACGTGGTTGCTCTTTTGGATCCAGAAAAGGAAGTTCTAGAGATTTCTGTTTATCGCCTTAGCTTTGAAGAATTTCAACCCTTCTTAGAGCTCATCAATAGTCTACCCTTTTGTTTTGATCAAACAAATCGAGACCTTATTGAAGCTTGGATAGCTGAAGAAGAAAACCTAGAGTGGTATTTTCTCACTTCTTCATTTGCAGGCGAGTGGTTCTAGATCTCTATTGTATCCCTTATTGTAACTCGTGTTGTAATCTTTCATAATAATGGAGAGCCAACGCCAAATATCTGGATATCCTCTTTTCTTTGGAGAGCCTGGAGAGGATGCAGAATTATTTTTAGCAAATTTCAAGATGTCTTGCCGTATCAAGAGGATAGTAACCGATCAAGAACGTGTAGAAATGTTTGAGGTGGTCCTTAGGAAAGATGCTAGTACTTGGTTTGACTCTTTGCCTGAGGAAGTTAAGGGGAATTACACAGAAGTTTTGAATCGTTTTAAGAGATACTTCTTTGATCCCCAAAACACTCAAAAACTATGGCAAGACATTGTTTCTCATAAGCAAAAAGACTTAGATGACTACTACTTGTACAAGCAAGAGTTTCTACGTCTTTGGGCTCTATGGATACGAAATGTTGCTAACCCTGGTGATGGTGCAGAATTTTTAAAGAAGGAGAGGTTCATAGCCGGACTCTTTCCTGACCTTAAGGTAAAAGTTGAGGCGGGTGCACCTGCTACTTTTGATGCAGCTGAAACTAGGGCTGCTGAGAAGTATAGGAAACTCAAGTGCTTAAGGGGAGAGGTTCCAATAGAAGGTCTTAGACCCAAAGGTAAGTCACAAGCATCAACATCGAGGGAGCTTCCTGAGGTAACGGCGGAAGTAATTGAGAAGTTAAACGAATCTTTAAGCAGCCTGTCAATTCACCTTGCACAAGCTGTAGGTCCAAAGGGACAAGCAAAGAAGTCTGAAGAGCGAGATCCACGACCTAGGAGAGTCTTGCAATGTTGGAATTGCGGAGAGTCTGGACATGGGATGTATAATTGTCCTTGGCCCCGTGGGGAGCCAGGGAGGCCTAACTTGAATTACCCAGTGATGAATGCAGGTGAAGGAACTGGTCAACAACCAAGGCTTCTACAAAGGCCAAATGGACCAAGACCACCTCCACACGGGTAGAAGGAGTTCCACCTTTGCCAGATCCAAATGTGCATGTGGTAGAGGTGACAAATTCAAATGAGGTTGACATGGAAGCCAATGGAATTAAGCGTGGCCGAGGAAAAGGTAAAGAGAAAGAAGGAGTCACATCACAGAGTGACCATGGACAAGGCAAGAAGGCAAAGGGAACCAAGGAAACCAAGAGGACTCGACGTCGTATCAACCTCCAAGACTTCCCTCTTGGACATGGTATGGCTCCGTACAACTTGTTGGAAGACATGAGAGGTAAGGGTCCTGATATTTCATGGCCTCAATTTCTTGCATTATGTCCACAAGTTAGGAGGGATTTAACAAGGGCAGTTAGCACTAGGAGAAAGGTAAAAGAGAGTGTGCCTGTTGTAAAAATTGCACAAGCTGAAATGAATGAGGACATTACACCGGTGCTAGACTGTTACATCAAAGGAAGATTGGTTAGGAAAGGTCTAGTGGATGGGGGTGCACAAATTTGCATCATGACAGAGGGACTCATGCAAAAACTAGGCATGCACATCCATGAGACACCTGAAATTAGGGTCAAGATGGCAAACAATAGCAAGGCTAGGTGCGTAGGCATTTGTAAAAATGTTTTTGTGGAGGCCTTTGGCATTAAGAAGGCAGTGGATTTCTATGTCATGTCTACCAAGGGAAATGGTTACCCATTTATCCTAGGAAGACCATGGCTAATGAAAATGCGAGCTTTGCAGGATTGGGAGAGTGGAAAGCTAATTTGCAGGAATGACAATCACAAGAAGGTTGTCTTTGACATGAAGGAGCAACGCCAAGAGGAGCTCCATGAAGAATCATCTCAAAGTGAGACGGAAGAAGGTTGGACCGATAGCACTTCAGAAGAAGAAAGTAGCGGCAGCATTACTGAAGAGGAGTCTTCCATCGAAGTCATGGGGGTAAGGTTTAAGCCAAGCAACCAAGAGACCTCTTGTCAAGGCTTGGAGGAGGTAGGTCCTCAAGAGAACGAAGGTGATCAAGATGAAGGGATGCTGGAAGGTATGCTATCAACAACACTTACAAAGGATGAAAGAGAGGAGTTCAAATGTGTGCTAAGGAAGTTTCCTAGGCTTTTTGCTAAAGACTACACCGATGTGCGTGGAGTAGATGCTGTTCAACACAAAATTGAGTTGAAGCCAGAGGCCACACCTAAGGCTCAGAAGCTACGAAGGCTAGGAGTCATCAAGGAGCAGGCTTTACTCAAGGAGGTAAGAAAGCTTCTAGCAGCAGGTTCATTTATCCAGTGGAGAATTCAGAGTGGGTCTCTCCTGTTGTTGTCACTCCTAAGAAGAACGGCAAGTGGAGGGTGTGTGTGGATTACCGTCCCCTCAATGAGGCAACAAAGAGAGATCACTTTCCCCTCCCATTCCAGATGAGATACTAAATGAGGTAGCTGGTCATGAGAAGTACACTGTGTGCGATGGTTACTCAGGTTACTTTCAAATAGGGATTGCACTGGAGGATCAATTGAAAACAACCTTTATCACTCCTTGGGGTTGTTATGCTTTTAGAGTCATGCCATTTGGTCTGACAAATGCTCCTGCAACATTCCAACGTTTCATGAATATGGTGTTTCAAGCATTCTTTGGAAAGTCAATTAGGGTGTTCATTGATGATTTCTATATTTATAGCTCAAAATCATTGCATCTACAAAGGGTAGAAGAAGGTTTAAAGAAGCTCTACGACATGGGAGGTCAACTCAACCCCGACAAGTGCCATATAGGTGAGGATGAAGTAATCTTGCTTGGTCATAAAGTTTCTTACAAAGGCATTGAAGTGGATCCTTCGAAGGCAAAGGCTCTTATTGAGCTACCATCACCCAAGAGTTTTAAGGAGGTCATCTCATTCATTCAAAAGGTGAAGTATATGTCACGCTTCATTCACTTAGCCTCGGAGTTACTTCACCCTTTGCAAAAGTTGACACAACAAGTAGAATTTGCATGGTCTGATGAGCTTGAAGAGTACTTCTGTAACATTAAAGTCATTTTGTCAGAGCTACCAACACTCATGCCTCCTTGTTGGGAGTACACATTCTTTGTTAGCTCTAGTGCTGGGAAAGAAACAGTTGGTGCTGTGTTGCTACAACAAGATCCCCACAATACAAGGATGCGACCCATCTACTTTGCTAGTAGGGTCATGAATGCTTTGGAGAGAGACTACACAGAAGCAGAACTCATGATGCTTTCTCTCATGTTTGCGGTGAGAAAGTTTAGATCCTACCTGCTACCAAAACCTTTTGTAATTCTCACTGCAAAAAATTTGTTCCCTTGGGTGTCATCTCAAATGAATCTTAGTACTAGGATCTCAAAGTGGATTATGGAGTTGCAAGAGTTTCAATACTCTTTCAAGGTAGAAGATAGTGTGCGTGCACAATTGGCAGGGATTCTCACTTATAGGGTGCACGAAAAGGAGATTAAGGTGCCTGAAGTAAAGACCCTACCATTGCCACCACCAAAAAGTATTCCTAATGCTTTTACTTTGTTCTTTGATGGAGCTTTTCGTCGAGCCACAGGAAAAGCAGGGGGAGGGCTAGTGTTGCTCAACCCAAGTGGAGAGGTGGTCATGAAAGAGAAGTTCAATCTACCAAGTTCAGCTAGCAACAATGAAGCAGAATATGACACTCTACTTCATGGTTTGAAGATGTGCATTGGCCAAGGGATACAACGCCTCATGGTAAAGGGAGATGCACTTCTCATTGTTAAACAGATTTTAGGCATTTGGGCATGCAAGAATGAGAGCTTACGGACAAAAGTTCATGCCATTCGTAGATTGTTTAATCAATTTGAAGAAGTGCAACTATATCATATTCCTAGGAAACAGAATGAAGATGCTGATTTACTTGCACAACAAGCCGTTGCATGTGTAAAGAAAGAAGTGCAGGTCATCATGGTGGCGGCTGCTGTGAAGCAACCGAGGTACCAGGGATTGGAGTCATTGGCTCCCATCATTGGCTACATTTTGGAGGGTGAGTTTCCACCAGACTTCACAAAAGCTCAGAAGAGGAGACTCATGAAGAAGGCAAGCGTATATCTCTTCCTAGAAGGCTCCCTCTATCAAAGAGGGAAGGATCAAGTGTGCAGACGAGTACCAACTATTAAGGAAATTCCAGCCATTCTAAAAGGTTTGCATGAAGAGGCATGTGGTGGTCATTTTGCCCAAGAATTAACTGTGAAGAAGATTTTGCTTTCGGGGTATGTTTGGCCAAGTTTGCATGTGGATGTTCAACATTGGTGTAAAAGTTGTCACACTTGTCAGATAAATGGAAATAGAAGGTTGGTGCATGGCCCGAGGCAAATAGTGCTTGCAAATGGACCCTTTGAAAAGTGGGGCATTGATGCTATGGGTCCTCTGCCTAGGACAAAAAATGGTAAACTCTACATTCTAGTGGCTGTAGACTATATGACTAGGTGGGTGGAAGCACAAAGTGTGGCAAAGGTAAATGAGAAGACAGTGAGCAAATTCGTCTACACTCACATTTGTTGTAGATTTGGCACACCTTTGGAGATTGTTTCTGATAATGGTCCAGGGTTTAGAAAAGGATTGCTCACAGAAGTTTGTGAAGAGCTTCACATTCTACATCGTCATAGCACACCATACTATCCACAGTCAAATGGTTTGGTGGAGAAGGCTAATGGTGTCATTGCAGGAATCATTAGAAAGATGGTGCAAAACAAGACAAAATTATGGGATGACTTCTTGGATGGTGCCTTGTGGGCATATCGAACCACATATAGGGAAGCCACGGAGTTCACACCATTTCACTTGGTCTATGGTCAAGAGGCTTTGCAGCCTATCGAGCTCAACATTCCAACAATGCGACTTCATGGCAAAGGAGCACAAGATGATCAAGAGGTATGGATGGATCGACTTCTTACGTTAGTGGAGCTTGAGTGGAAAAGAGAAGCAGCATATGAGTGCTACAAGAGGAAAGCCACACAAGCGAAAGAAACGCACGACAAGAAACTGAAGGACAAAGGCATCAAGGAAGGAGAGCTTGTGCTAAGGTATGACAATCGACTTGACAATCGTTTTGATGCCAAGTTTGAAACAAGATGGCAAGGGCCATACATAGTCAAGAAGTCTTTCAATTCAAGTTACTATCAGCTTATGGACTTGAATGGTAAAGAGCACTCCAAGAAAGTAAACGGGTATCGCTTGAAGCCCTATTTGAATCGCCTTCTACCAAAGGATCTACCAAAGATCTGTCCAAAGGCCGCTGTCTTATGTAAGTATTGTTACATGAAGCATGAGTGTAACTCCAGCCAAAATTCTGAGGGGCTAAACAATGAAGATCTCGTCAAGGACTCTGAAGCACTCTCTTTGGAAAAGATGCTCTATGATGGTACATGAATATACCATCATCCAGGGGGAGGGCTAATGATAGACGTTTTTTCGGCTCTTTGTAATTGCCACAGTGAGTTACCTCACCCTACCAAAATCACCCAAACATTGTGGCTATCCCTACCATTTCACTGTACATAGGCGTGCGTGAGTCACGGGACTTTTCCCATATCTTCTTAAAAACCCTCAGCTAGCTAGTCACTGGGCTAGGTGAGCCAAAAAAAAATAAAAAAAATAAAAAAATAAAAGTATATTATGGCCTCTTTGTGTGTAAATATTTCATTGTATATATGGCCTAAATATAGGGATTTTTTATAATTATTTTGGTCTTTTATTTAAATATTTCTACTTAGGTGTGTGTTTTATTAAACCTATGTACACCTTCTTTCATCCTCTTACACCATAATTATATATATTTTTTTTGCCAATATGTACATACTCTAACCTCATATTTTTCCTTTATACAAATCACTCCTACATTTTCACCCTCACCCTCGTGAAAACAAAAAATTGATTTCTACTCATTGGTTACTTTTATTATATTATTTACTTGCATACCTTTTCCTCTTTCACCCAAAATAATTCAAGGAGGGACCATATCATATGATTCCAATATATTTCCATATCCATAACTCCTCCATATTTTTATTATTATTTTTACTCATTATTCTAACACCATGTGCTCATTGAGCTAAAGTCCATGAATAGTCCATACACTAGTCCCACCATGTATATATTTCTTATTTCACCAATAATCCTCCTCCATGCATGGGTCAAGGGCAACTTGAATGCTTTGTATTATAATATGACAAAGGAGTGGCTCACTCTTGGATGCATTGTACAAATTCAACAAAGGAGGGGACCACTAAAAGACTTTTGCAGGCCTAAAAAACAAGCTTTTTGGTGAGAATTTTGGCACCTATCTCCACTCCGAATTTGGAGCGGTGGTCAAAAGAGAAAATGTAGCCCACGCTCTGAATAATCACCCCAAATTGTTTCATGATTTTTGGAGCTACCAACTGTGAGCTATGATTTTTTTAGTGGACCCCAGTTTTCCCATGCTATGCAGCCACACTCTCTCTTCCACTTTATCATTTTCCTCTTTCACACACACTTCTCCACTCATCATCCCCATCTCTCTCACCACTCCTCTCTGCACACTACTCACCTTCTCCTCAACCTTGAAGAATAAGAGAAACCATGGTGAACTCATACCTCCCACACACAATTCCATTCCAAAATTGACCACCTAGTCTCATTTTTCCTCCTCCAAATTACCCATATCTATCAAAAAACCACAAAATTCAGCCTCTTCTCTTAAAAGACAGCATCATGGTGGTTGATTACTCAGCTTCAATTACCTTGTCTCTCAAGGAAGGTCAAGAGTGGAGAAAAAATGTACCGTCAAAGCTAGTGGACCGTCAACAAGCGTCAAAATTGGCCCTACTCAAGACACTTGGAGCATCAACCTTGTAAGAAATCCACCTTTTCTTACCTCTTAAGAGTTTTTCTTCCTTATTTGTATCCTACATGGATACTCCCATTGTAAATATTCAATTCCATTTGTAAATTAATACTAACTCTACTAACACTAACCCACTATGGAAAGTCCTATCACCTCCATTTCTCTCCTCTCTCTTTCCCCACCAACTTCTTGATAATTCCAAGCAAAAGAAATTAGATAAATTGCTGAAAATCTAACCCAACCATGGTTAGAGGAGTAACCCTAGCCTTCAAAATTGCTATAAAAGGAGGGTGTAGCTAGCATAAAAGGGGGAAGCCATAAGCAAGAGCACTATGCTATAGCTTGAGAAGCCAAGCTCAACCTCTCTAGAAGGAGCTCTTGAGTGGAAGCTCATTGTCTTATGCATGTGCATGTGTTGTAATAGGGGATTAGCAAGGGAAATCTATGCCATTGTAAGAGAGAGAGTGATCATTCAATTGAGAGTAGGAAATCTATCATTTCTCCTACTAGTGTAAGCCCAACATTCGCTGAATCAAGGAGGGTAGATTTGGACTAATCTTGGATATTTTGTCTCCTTTCCAACGTGAAGTAATGGACAACAATGATGCGTAAGTGTCTTGGTTTTTTTTAAGTTCTTGATAGCTTGTCTCTGGTGTTGTCATCAATCTAGCCATAAATCCCACATACTGTAAGAGGGCGACAGGGTGGAGAGGACTCCCCTGGCCTTAAGACAGTGATTGGGGTGGCTTTTCTAGTGATGTGTTGTGGTGAAATTTACGCAAGCTATGTTGAACAAGTACTAATCTCACTTTGATTTGTCATGACAGATTTGTAAGAAGGTATTAATGCAACAAGCACCCCCTCCCCCTTTCTCTCTCTTTCTTAAATATATAGTTGTGTTTGCTTGATCATTGCCGATACGTTTCAAAGCAGCCCGAGCACTATCTCTCTCTCTCTCTCTCTCTCTCTCTCTCTCTCTCTCTCTCTCTCTCTCTCTCTCTCTCTCTCTCTCTCTCTCTCTCTCTCTCTCTCTCTCTCTCGTGTTTTAGTGTGTGAGAGTATTCCATTGGTGTTAGGGTTAGTGTAAATTCCTTGCTTGTTTGTGGGTTGCTCTAACGATTCTCCTCTTTTGCGTCCTAGTTCGCTCTTAAACTAGGTGGTGCCCCTTGTGTAGTTAGGATTTGGCGGTGGGTTTGTTGTTTTGGTTTGTGTTGTGTTGTGCCCCAGCCCCATTGAGCAGCACGGGAGCCTTGAAGGGTGTCTAGAGGCCACTCTACTATTTCATTATCATCTCACACCCTAGCTAGATCCTATATCTAGGGTAACTTCCAATATATATATATATATATATTCTATGTATTTTTATATATTTCTTTTTAATAGCTACTAGTAAGGAATCAGATCCTAGTGGGACACTAGATTGTATGATTTTCAAAGATGCATTCATTTTAATGAATTTTTAACAGGATGCTTACAAACATTTGTCAAGGAGCAATGTAATGCTTTCATATTGCATGAGGTGTCCATTGGAATCAAGTGGAAGTCTAAGCTAAGGGGACCACAAGAAGACTTTTACTACTAGAAAGATACCCTATTTTGGTGAATTTTTTACACAAGGTTCCAATCCAAACTGGAAAACGTATATAAAGTGGGAGGTGTAGCTAATGAGCTGAATTTTTTGCTCCTATTTTTATTTCTTTATTTGGAGCAATGGTTGAAGATATATGATCAAAATGGTGGACCCGAGTCTTCCCACATCATGCAAGGACAACTCATTTCAAACTTTGCTCAGTTTCTGTTCACACTGGTTCTTCTCTTTTTTGTGTAACCCTTGGGGGGTTCCCTTCACCTGTAAAAGGGGGCCTCTTCTTTCTTGAAAACCATTCATGAGGGAGTGAGAGGATTGATGCCTAATTGTGCTTAGGCTTGAACATAAGCCTAAGCCTACACTTGCTCCAAGAGGAAGCCTAGCCATTCTTGTAAGCTATCCTTGGAAGATCAACTCTAATCAAAGAAGGTTTTGAACTTCGTGCATTAATCAAGGCTAAAGTCTTTGCTCTTCTTCTCTCTCCATCATAATGGTGAATAACTCCTAAAGAGTTTGTCAAGTAAGATGTGTTTTACTTTGATATTTTGTTGGTTTCTTGTTGTCTTCTTTTTCATCTCTAATCCAAAATATATCTCTAATTTTATCTCTGTAACCATATCTATTTCTTTTACTCTTAGGAAGATATTTTTTGTATAAATTCTAGGTTCTCCTTGCTACAGGTATATCTCTCCCCGTAGTATCGTTATTGCCTACGAGCAAGAATAGGGCTTGGAAGGGAAAATTCTCTTCTCTTCTCTTCTCTCATATCTACATTTTTCACATACTAGAGTTGTCCTAGATGAATAATTCACATGATATGAATTTCTATCGCTTTCATTGTGCGATCTATTGCAAACAATCAATGTTTGTATTAGCCATAAGATACACTTTCAACAACAAATAGTATTTCTCTTTGGTCCAGAAAGGCTCAATGAAATACTTCTTTCACCCGATCCCATCATATTATCCCTTATAGACTATAACTTTTCTTTTCACATAAGTGCAGTTAACTTGCTATGAACCAAGAGGATTTGTATACACAATTAATCCTAATCACTAGACAAAACATATATATTATGGTAAGCATAAAATTACAACTCCAAAGAACAATTTGTAGCCTGTTTGGTTGGCAAAGATTGAACTCCATTAACTCATCTATTAACCCTTTCATATTACCCATGATACGATACGAACATAGCCTTGATGTTTTCATCTTTGTGTTGTTTTGATATTCTCTTTTGTGTTCTTTCTTTGTGTGTGTAAGTGAAAGAGAGAAAGAATGGGGTTTCTTTTATTGCACTTCCTTTCAAACCCTAGACTTCATTGCATCTATGGTATAACTCCTTCATCTAGTTTTTGGAGTTCTCTCACAAACTCTCACAGCCAAAAGCCCGGTCCTTTCCTAGAAAGACTGCAAACTTCTTGAGAACTTATTTATTTATAGATTTCTTGAATGCTCAAAGTGAATACATAGTAGCCACTTGGACATAAATGGCCATAGCTCATAAAGAGCACTTAAATAATAAAATATCCATAAATATGCTATCCTTGTGCATAACCCTTATCTTTTTCCACATGTCACCTGCAATAAATAAATCATTTCCTATTTTCATTACATACCTCTAAGTTAGAAAGCAATTGTCCTCAATTGCAAAGATAAGAATTTGTAAACCATTCTTGTCAAAAACAGTGGGGCTAGTATTCTATGTCAAAAATATCACATAGTAAAAGAAAAATAGCATAGAACTAAACAACATTTCTTATGCTTATCGTCATCCACATACTACATATTCTAGTGTCCCATACCATTAGAATAAGTAGTATATGTCATATCCTAATGAATCAGGATATCATTGGTCACACTCGTCATTTAATAATCAATCTTTATAGATTCCAATTTCAATTCCATAAATACTGTTGTGATAGTAAATCATCATATCCTAAGTCCAATCCCAAATTCAAATATAAGTCTAAATCCAAATTATATTTCGTTTTATATACCCGGGTAACAAAATCATACTAGGGATAGTGGTGGCCAGCCACTATAGCATGATTTTATTATTGGTGTTGCCTCAACCAAAAAATCTACACCAATGATCTGTGCTGCCTAAATCAGCAAATTTTCACTAATGTTTCTTAGACCGATGGATTTGCATTTAGTTTTGTGCTACCTAAATCGGAAAATCTGCACTCGTGTTGCCTAAAATGTGTATCTGCACGTACCATTGGTGTTGCTTAAATTGGCAAATTTGTGTGTTTGTGACCATTGGACTAAACAAGGCATAAAAGAAATAACACATTTAACTAGTACCAAATTGTGGTAGGTTGGAATACTGAAGAATGTACCAAATGTTGACAATCATCCCAAATCAATTGAGCTCATGCTATAGCTTAATATCAAATGATGTCAATAGATTTAGTACAAGATTAAGCCACAATGTGAGAGATGGTAGGAGAATATAGTGCATTTGGAAAAGCATGTGATTGTGTGTGTGTGTGTGTGTGTGTGTGTGTGTGTGTGTGTGTGTGTGTGTGTGTGTGTGTGTGTGTGTGTGTGTGTGTGTGTGGAGAGAGATACAAGTGGGAGAGGGTTGCCACTATTGAACTTGCACTATAGTTAACAATTTCAAAATGTGTTAATTGGTGCTAGTAATTGACCATGAAATAAAACAAGGTTCCACCTTGTTTAAGGTAGATCAATACATGACAATTAAACTGTATAAAAAGAATAGAAGTGTGACTTAACGTCTAGAGTGGTAGAACTATAAATAAAAAAAACTCAAAATTGTTACACATAGGAGACTTTTATGATTGTTTATTTCAAAAGTAGAATGTCAAAAGATCAAGATAGGGATGAGTTTCAAATCACTAGAATGAAAATACGAATCTTGTTTAATAAAACTTGAAGTTGATAATGAGAGGTTTATGAGGTGCATGGCCTCGTAAAATTCTTTGGATGCTCCAAAGTCAACCGATTTCACGACATCATCAAAATTAATAAGCATGTTTCTAGCACAAGTCTATTCGTATGAAGATACTCAAGACCAGGAAGTAATTTTGTTTTGTAAATACAAACAAGAGGATCACTAAATGGGCCAACTCAGGTGCTAGCATGCTTTGAATAGATTCCCCAAAAACATACTCCAAAAGTATGTAAAGATACCCTACTATCTCATATTTTCTCATATCTATGTAACCAACAATATATATATTTGTGTCTCATATATATTTATATAAGGAGATTTCTCTCTCCATACAAGTCATGAAAATAAATCTTTCTCTTCATGTTTCATTGGTAGGGATTTCATTCATGTCTTCACGTGAAGTGCGGTGGTAATAACTCATGTTATTAACACTCCATAAGAGTGTTAATAACATCAAATTCACAAGCACCTACTAGAACCGGCCCTTCTTATTAGTTGGACGGGCAAGCTATCATGCCCAACGGGCTTGGCTATATCCTCCTCTTGCTCCCCATTTCTGGAGGTGTCTATATAAACAATGTCCATCCTTGCATCCATCCATTTTGGCACACTTGATTGCTTAGTTGAGGTGTTGGTTTTCATTTAGGTATCTTTGATTCCTATATTTTTTAACATCACAAATAGTTACAACTTACTTCCCCTTGAGTGTCTATCTGCCTAGAAATAGATTTGGGTAGGGAGCATCCTTGCGGAGGGTTTAGGTGGTGCAAGTTCTTGGGGCTCATTTCTATGGTTGGAATGGAGTGCTCCTTATCACTATACCTACATATTGTTTTGCTACATATAGTTACCTCCCTTGGGTGTCTATCTGCCTAGAAATAGGTTTGGATAGAAAGAATCTTTGTGAAGGGGTTAGGTGGTTCTAGTGCTTGGAGCTCATTTCTATAGCTAGAATGGAGCACTCCTTATCACTACACCAACATACTTGTCTATCACGTCTAGTTACCTCCCCTGGTTGTCCATCTGCCGCCTGAAAATAGGTTTGGGTAGTGAGCATCCTCGTGATGGGTTTAGATGGTGCAAGTGTTTGGATGTCATTTCTATGGTTGAAATGGAGTGCTTCTTATCATTGCACTGAAGTAGTTGTTTGTTACATTTAGTTACCTTCCCTGAGTGTGTATCCATGTGGAAACAGGTTTGGATAGGGAGCATCCTTGTGAAGAGTTAGATGGTGCAAGTGCTTGGGGCTCATTTCTATGGTTGGAATGGAGTGCTCTTGATCACTACACTAGCATACTTGTCTGCCCATTTCTATTGCTAAAATCAAATTTTCACTTCTTTTTCCTTTATGTTTATATGTATATTATTTTACTTTATTATACAATTATTGGATGAAATATTGTTTTTAAAAAACCTAATAATTTTATGATTGTATGATTGTATAGGTGGCTTGTGAACTTGTCATGGATGCTAATGCTTGCTCTCAAAACATCAGTGCAGCTACTTCTAGTTGCCCATCGATTGGTGGTGAAGTATCAAACAACGGAGCTTCAAATAAAGGGAAGCGCAAGGCCGTTGATGGTAAGGTGCCACGGCCTAAGTGGCAATTTTCTAAGAACGTAAGATCATTTATAGATTGGCGTTGCAAATTATGTGGCAAAGAAAATTCAGGAGGTGCACCTCGTATTAGGGAACACTTCCTTGGATCAAGGAATGGAACAACTAATAGGTCTAATGGAGGCAGATTTAATGGTGTAGGTCATGAGAGTGCTACAAAACACTTGAGAGAGTTGTTAGGAGGTGTAGCCAATGCAAGGCAACTTAGAATACCGACTCCAAGCCGTTATGATTCAGAGAACCAAGGCAATGCTGCCTCAACACAAGGTGGACAAAGTAGTGGTGCACCCTCCATGTCGGCCAACACACACAAGAGGGGCTAGCACTCAAGATGGATCACCCGAGTACCACTTTCAAATGCATAGAATGAGGCAAGTAAGTCTAGAGTAAAGCTTTTCATCTACTGCTCTTGGAGAGGCACAATCTGCTCTTGCACAAGCTATCTATTTTACAGGCAGTTCTATGTTGATGGTCACATGAGAGTCATGGAAGCATGCATGAAAGAAGATCGGTGAGTATGGGGTTGGTTTTTCCCCTCCATCATATCATCAAATGCGCACAACATTCTTGGATAAATGCTTTGTAGACACCCAAAAGAAGTTGATAGATTGATCGTCAAATCAATTGATCAAACAAGATGCACTATAGTGAGTGATGGACGGTCAAATGTCCAAAGTGGGCCACTGATTAATGTGATGCTATTTAGTTCTCGAGGGGAGTGCTTTATTAAATCAGTTCATAGCTTGGGTGAGATAAAGTGAGTGAGCTATATAGCCGATATAATCACAAAAACAATTCATCAAGTTGGTGCCCAAAATGTAATACAAGTGATAATGGACAATGCCAAAAATTGCAGAGCAGTGGGTCGTCTCTTGGAGGAGAGATTTCCTAGCTTGTACATGTTTGGTTGCAACGCACATAGCTTGAATCTTGTGTTGTGGGATTGGTATAGAAAACACGACACTAATTGGTTCAAGACCATTATAGATAAAGTAAGGGAGGTAGTGAATTTTATTTTGAAGAGACAACGTGTGCTAGACATATATCGACAACGTATGTCCACAATATTGAAGCTTCCATGTGAAACCATATTTTGCACTAACTTCTACACTGTGGAGAGTCTTTTGCAGAATAAAAATATTGTTTTGGAGACATTTGTTTGTGTTGGCTTCTATGAGTGGGAAGCAGAGCAACCATTACAAGTAAAATCAAAGGTTCGATCCATGAAAGTGCTTATTGATGATAGGCACTTTTGGTCTGATGTTGGGGAGACATACTTGGTGATGAGGCCTGTGATGATATCTTTGCGTCAATTTGATCTTAAGTTACCCAATATAGGGAAGGTGTACATGGAGTGGTATAATGTTCAAGAGATATTGAACTCTCATTCAGAGCCAAAAAATTGTTTAATCAAGCCCTGTAGAGCACCTTTTAATAATGCTAAAAGAGATATCTTAAATAGGTATGTACATGCTCAATGGGTTAGTGCTCATAGCCCACTACATAATGTTGCTTTTTCTCTTGATCTAGAGTATTGGAACATGGATTGTGATGCATTAGATGAGGATGTGACTGAAGACTTCTATTATATGGTAAGTAATTTCTACAGCAATCCAGATGATCAAGGCCAAGCAGTCACCGACCTGACAAAGTACAAGGGTAAAGGATGGCCTTTTCAATTTAACCTTGCATCAGGACAACCAATATGGAGATGGTGGCTCATGAATGGTGCTTTGATGCCTACATTGTGTCGATTTTCCATTAGGGTTCTTGCACAATGTGCTGCCAATTCAAGTTCCAAGAGAAACTGGAGTACGTATAGCTATGTACACTTGATTATTTGTAATCGGCTTCTCAGTGATCGAGCCAAGAAAATGGTTTACCTATATTGCACTCATAGGCTACTTAGCAATATTCAATCAAAAATGTATGAAGAAGATAGACCATGGTGGACTGTGGATATGAATGAAGATGACCAGGAGCAAGGGGAAGAGGTGAAAGTCAAAGAACGTGAGTTTTGTGAGCTTGGTGGATGTACTTTGCTTGAATTAAATGCGAACCTTGAGGTGGATGATTTTCCTCCTCCTCAACAATGAAGGGCATTACGGGGACATAGATAGCATTGTAGGTTAAACACTTCATTGAGGTGCAGAACAACTGAATGCCATGTAAACCCTTTTTTGTGGCTTGCGACCCGTGGGCCAAGTGACATACCACAATTTTTATTTTATTGTCATTTAACATGGTATTCTCAGTATTTTCATCTATGAATTTAAAAAGTATCATAAATTTTGTTTGCAATTTCAATGCGAGACTTTATACACTTTGCATTTATAACATTACTTTATGCACCAAGAAAGACTATCAAACCTTCACAAATCAATTTTACCACATTCAAAAAGTCACAGTAAGTTTTACAAAGCTTTAATGTTCATTGCAAGGGAGACATATACAAGGATTGTAAGATTCACTGCAATCCACTCCATGTTAAGATGTTTACAATTTACAAAGATAAATTCAAACTATCCAAATTAGAGTTTCTCTCCCTTTCAGTTTGTTGCCAATAAACGTTGATAGTCTTTCTCCAATTTGAACATGGAATATATAAAGCTCATCAACTAGAGACTTGCAAATGTGGCACTCTTTTTTATTTACGATGTTTTTCATGAGACATGGCAAATGATACATGTGGCCACACAAGCTATTCTGTAGTGTCCACTCCAACTATGGAAAAAGTGTCCACAAACCGGGCAACCGCCCACTGCATCCGAAGTGTAAGCTGGAGGTGGCTGCAATGTGTTAGGATGCTCGATCATTTTCATGATTGATTGTTTTTAAGCCCATTCCTCCATTTCACGGAGTTCATGCACCTAAGCAACTTGATATCTCTTTATAACTATTTGTTATTGCTTGAGTCTTCTTCCCCCGTCGTATGTGTGGAGGTACAAAGCTGTGTTTGCAATTCCTCCACGGTGTCATGTGATTGCATAGCGGAGCCAGTCAATGTATATCTTAGCTCCTCTCGTGATATTGGGACTATCTCATTTTGGATATACACTATGCTCTTATTGGGGGCTCTGCTGGAGACCATTGGCTCATTTTGAACAAATTAGATGTATAGCATCTTTGCAAACCACAAGGGACAATCTGTGTGGTTTAGCGTACTCCTCGTGCATGCAAGGTATATAGCTTCAACATGCGTGTGATTTCTAGCACAACACACTTATCCAGCTTCCATCTTCCCTTCCGGATAGAGAAGTCAGACACACTTGGCCATGCTTCCTTGACCATCTCTGTGGTGATGTCTTTGTTGATGTCTTTCCATTGCTTGCCATTTGACCATTCCCACTCACTGGTCCTTGTGGAAACTCTCGCTTGGTCATTTAGGCCAGTTGCATCTACAAGTGCACGCAAGCGATCATACGCTTTTTTAGCTTACTCATGCTCGTCCATACCTGGCACAACACATTTACACTATCTCAATGTGCGATAGAACTTAATTATCATAGATACAATTGAAAATACACTGGTACACCTTGGTTTAAGTTATCACAACACACCACATTCTGTATCAATCACTTTGCACCATGAGTCCATCATTCCAAAAAGAATTTACTTGTGAATATAGTGTCCAGATGTCAACAGAAACTATAGCAACACACCACATTCTGCATTGATCGCTTTGCACCATGACGCCATTATTATAAGAAGAATTTACTTACAAATAGATGTCCAGATTGCAATAGGAAATATCACAATACACCACATTTTGTATTAATCACTTTGCTCCATCATTATAAAAAGACTTTACTTTTGAATACAGATTTCAAAATTCAATAGAAAATATCACGACAAACCACATTGTGTATTAATCGCTTTGCACCATGACTTCCACCATTATAAAAAGGTACAATTCAACTCAATGGTCCATGAATATACAAAAATCTCCATCTTTTTTTGTCAGATAATTCAAAAAAGGCCAATGTTTATAAAAAAGACCAAAGTAAACTAAAATCTAGGCATCATCTCACTAAGCGGACGCAAACATACCTCCAAGTTGAGCTCTAACATATCTAAATGCTCACTCATATTTTGCAATGTCTTTCTCTACCTAGGTGGTTGTTGTAAGTAGTTTTTCCACATTATAGAGGAAATCATGCCTCAATCAATTTGCTTTCTCTTTTGCCATGGCACATTGTAATGTTGTGAGAAATCTTTGCACCAATCACATAGTTGCCAATGCAAAAAGCAAATGCATAGGTGTTAGTGGCTTTCAAAATATGGACAAGCCAATTTTGGGTTGCAAAGCTCGAGGGCCCTCCAAGGACATAGGGCATGCTCTGTGGTGTCTTTGATGCTGGTTGCTCGCTTCTCAATGCCCACTCGCAGTGCCAACCCCCAATCAATGACACCCTCTAACTCTTTTTGTGTGGGAGGGCATCTAGGATCTTCTTTCTGAGCCACCAGTATGTTAAAAAATTTGCCTTTGGGTAGTGGAACACACTCTAACATGTCACCCAGATCCATTCCATTGAAGCGAGGAAAAACCAAGGACCATGGCCCTTGGTGTGTTTGTGCTATGCATCTAAGGATGCCCCTATGGAAAAATTGCACACTCGCCTCTAGAGCAAAAGATTGCAACTCTCTGTTGCATCCCTTTGAAGTATTTGACCACATACTACACTTCTAGTGGCAACCAAGTGACTCCTTCGATTGTGCACTTTGGCACAACTCCATAGCACCCTTTCCCAAAATACTGAGACATAAAACGGGTGTGTAATAAATGCTCGCGGTCCATCTCAGCTTCTATATATGATCTTCCTATTACTGCATCTTGAGAGGACACTACTGAATAAAAGATGGACTTAGCTTTGTGGATATGGACATCTTGAGCATCAATATTGTGTTCTCTTTTCGACTTTGACCTCTCTACATGCCATATATTAGTCCAATGTCGTAGCTTAGCTAGTTCCGCAATATCCCTTGGTGAATCCTCGGGGGGTTCACTATGTGTAAAACTACCATATCACATGCGTTCAAGACATGTTTGTCAAACCCCTAATCTGTGAATTTTGTAAGGAATATAATATACCCTTTTCTCTTAAAATCTGTAAGTTTTTTTCAAATTTGAAAAAATAATGCCCTTTTGTATATATATTTATGTAAGTTTCAAGAGATTTAAATACCCTTCTATTGAGCTCACGTGATAGTTTACATTTTTATTAGGTGACCTCCCCGGGGGTGAATCAACACCCAAGTCTCTTAAGCATTGTGTCATATTGCCCACAATACTATCTATTAGCCTACATATAGCCTTTGCATCTACATCTGAGAAGTGTGCACGAACTGCATCAGTTATAGTATTAAAGAAACGATCTCTGCACATCTCACTTTCCAATATAAAGGTGATCTCATTTGTGGTCAGGGCACATATACACGTGACCAATAGAGTTTTGATCTTGGTTTTTAACTCCTTCATTTCCACAAGATCCATGTATGCTACAATCAAACATATTTCATGAATTTTAAAGACAACATAACTTTAAATTTTATAACGAATATATACTTCATGCATTGATAACAACAACACTAGCTTAAAGAGTAGGCAATCATTCAATGAGAGTGACGACACCTCCAACCTAGAAGTAGGGTTGATGCCGAGACCACCACTGAACTAAACCAACAAAACAGGGCATCATGCAATGCAACAAACAACACCTTCAACCCAATAGTAGGCTTGATGTTGATAGCAACACCGAACTAAGCCTAAAAATTAGGGCATAATTTGATGAAATTGATGACACCTCTAGCCCAATGGTAGAGCTAATGCTGAAAGAAACACCAAACTAGCCTAAAAGCAAGGACATCATTCGATGCAACTAAAGACACCTCCAACCCAATAGTAGGGTTGATGCTGATAGCAACACCAAACTAAGCCTAAAAATCAGGTCATCATTCGATGAATCTAACGACACCTTCAGCCCAATGGTAGAGTTGATGTCAAAAGAAACACCAAACTACCTAAAAGCAAGGGCATCATTTGATGAATCTAACAACACCTCTAGCCCAGTAGTAGGACTGATGTTGAAAGAAACACCGAACAAGCCTATCAACACGTATATCACTCATAAAACATAGAAAGCAGCCTATTAGCTTGTACAACGACACTTCCAGTCCAATAATAGAATTGATGCTGATAACAAGGCTAATAGAACTACTATAAATTGAACGTAACCAACCATGTTCAGCAATGACACTTTCGGTCCAAAATAGAACCGATGCCAAAGCAAACACAATCGACACGTTGTAAAATAGTGCCTGCTAGTCTAGCATTTCACAATGACACTTCCGATCCAATATTAGGACCGATGCCGGTGTGAAAAGCAAGATCAACATACTTTTAAAACTACAAAAACAATTATTAAGAAAAAAAAGTATACCGACTTAAAAACAAAGTAGTTAAAGAGCTTATGAAATTAAGCTAAAATTTATACCGTAATTTTTTGTCTTCCTTGCAAGGGCTCTAAAAATTTTCATAATTCTTCGGTTGAATACCTGGGCAAGTCAGAGGTGCTGAGCATGAGAATTGTGAAGAAAATGGGGGCCCTAGGGGCCCTATTTATAGATACCTTGGGGGCCTGCCGGGCTACAAAGTGGGCCCGCTAGGGCCGCAGCCCTCCAGGCTTCCCTTGTAGCCCGTCGAGGCTTGGTGGGCTACAGACCTATATCGGTAGACAAATCTCACCAAACTTCCTAGTCCCCTTCAAGTCACCATGCCATTTTCTATGATTGTGAAGACTTGTGAATTGGGGATTTTGTTAATTAAAAGGATGATCACAAAAAAACACGTGATCACGTGTTGAAATCCCTAGCATAAGCTCTCCTACACTTGAGGAGCTGATATACAATTTTCACTTCTTGTGATGTGATGGTCTCTTCCAATAGGCTTCTTGCCCCTTGAAAGCACCATTGCCAATGGTGGCAACTGAGGAGATCTACTTCATGTTCCTAATACTGTTGTTTGAGGCATCAAGATAGTCAAGTGATGAACTAGAGGTCGAAAAATTGGATGTTGAGAGGGCTCTTCTTATTGGCCTAGTTGTTATATCTAATGACTTGGCCTAATTTAATGGAGATAAATTCCACTTTTGTACTCAAGTGTGTGGCCTTTAGGGTTCAAAAAAGACTTCTCTAATTGCCTCTTCTTTATCAACTCTTGAGGCACAGGCAAGGGATGTTGGTCTACCATGCCATGTTGGTGCAGGGCAGCCCAAACCTTTAATCAGTGGGCTTGGAATTTTTGTTGTATTTGAACCAAATACTTCTCAATCAGTTCATATACATTACAATATTCTCCAACAAAATCTAGGCCAAGAAATACCTTGACTCTGTTTGACCAATTCATAGGTCCTCTTTAAATAAATAAATAAATATATATATATATATATATATATATATATATATTACAAAAAAGATTCACGAAATGGCTACATTTATGCCCAACACCTTGTGAAGAGCTTCAAATGCTCAGGAAAAGGAATGAAACAGTGGAATGAACATGACATAACTTTAAAAGTACATTCTTGGTGCGATGAAGTGATGTATGTATATATGGAAACAAAGGAAGACATGATGGTCTTTTGTAGAGCTTGGGTACAAAGACATGGCACTGGGAGGAGGACAACAATGGTAGGCTGCTTGGAGGAGGAAGACGATGACACTAGGAGAAGGGTGGGGTTGAGAAGATTGCGTGGGGGATAAAGGTGGACAAAAAGTGAGGGAATATTTGGCATATTCATGTACTATACAAAGGGGAATAGAAGTTTACAAACAATAAAATATACAAAGGTATGCCTATCTTCCTTCCTCACCAAGGCTTGTTTTAGAAAGTTTTAAAAGAACACTAAGTCAATATTAGTAATTCCCATGGTGAAAGGTGCCAGTCGCTTTACACTATTCTAGATTCAAGAGCAAAGAACATTATACAAAGCCTCAAAGTTCTTTTGTGAAGACCCCTCCTCTGCAACAACTTCTTTGTCAATGTAACCCACCTTCTTTGAAGCATTCCGTAAATCCATGCCAGCTTGTTTGCCATGGAATAAGACACGAACAACTCTAGCAATGCCTTCTTTGGCAACACTACTATCTACTCAGTGTTGCAATCTCATGCCAATGTTCTGCCATCACACGAAGATTGAGGCATTTCTCGTGAAGAAAACAGCTATGGATGGGTGTGATAGTATTGGGGCTAAGGTCACCCAGTGATGATCCAACACCTGTCTTTTGTCAGCTCCCAAAAAAAAATTGAAAGCTCACTTTTTAGTGGGGTGGGCGTTGACGATGGAGTCACGAGAGACAACCCATAGAAAGGGCACAAGGCCTATGCAAGCTCTTCAAAATGGAGGAGCTTTGTTGCGCATGAAGACGAGCCTCTGAGTGTGGGGTATAGTGCAGTGAGGGGGATGAATGTGAATTGTTGGTTGGAAGTTGTGGCATGTAGATTGTAGAGTGTGCACGTGATGTATAAGGTAGGAAAGAAGACTACGTACACGTACTAACATACATCGAGACACACACACACACACACACACACACACACAATCGTTAACATGAAGCATCCATTCAACGTGCTACTCTCACTCTTCTTCTTTTTGAACTATTATCCAAAGTATATTTACAACATAGTATAGTCAGTGTCCGACCGCCCATAGCACAACCGACATATTCTTTAACATCATATTCTTTTAACACTCCCCCTCAAGCTCAGAATGAGCTTCATATGATGGATTCCCAATGCTTCACAAAAGTAGCGAAACTTATCCTTTCCAAGAGCTTTTGTAAATATATCCGCAACTTGATCATTTGTCTTCACATACACCAAATCAATCTCACCTGCCAAAACTTTTTCTCTAATGAAGTGATAATGTACTTCAATGTGTTTGGTGCGAGCATGGTAAACTGGATTCTTTGACAACATGATGATGCTAATATTGTCACAATATATAATGACACTGTCAAGATTGTTAAAACCAAAGTCTACCATAAGTACTCTCAACCATGACGCTTCACATGCTCCCAAAGCTGCTCCACGATATTCAGCTTCTGTACTTGATAATGCTACAGTTAATTGCTTCTTGCTACTCCAACTTATCATACCATTTCCAATGGAAAATGCATAACCACTTGTATATCTTCTATCCATAAAATCTCATGCCCAATCTGTGTCTGGCAACTATGCACATTATGCTCACTGCAAATTTGAGAATATAAGTGTCCACATTGCTAGAGTCATTCACTTTTGTTTTACGTGATATAATATAAAAGGATACAAAAAGAAATGTGATGTGTCAAATGTTCATGCTCATTTCATATCCATACCTTTCAATGCACAATAATGAGAGAGGTGGGGTACATTTGAGAGAGAGAGAGAGAGAGAGAGAGAGAGAGAGAGAGAGAGAGAGAGAGAGAGAGAGTTAGTTTGGGGGGGGGGGGGGGGGGTGATCAAGGAGAAAAAGTGAAAGGATAGGGAGGAAAGAGGAGCCAAGAGAGTTAGTGGGAGAAGGAGGTTACATAAGAAAGTATAAAGAGACATGGATATGGATAAATGGAGACGGTGCTCATTACGAACAAACATAGAGAGAGAGAGAGAGAGAGAGAAAGAGAGAGAGAGAGAGATAGAGATAGAGAGAGTTTGGGGGGAGGCATATAGACAATATGTGTGTGCACTTTGGGGGGGGGGGGGGGGGGGGGGGGGGGGAGGCGATAAAGGAGAAAAAAATGAAAGGAGAGGGAGGAAAGAGGAATCATGAGAGAGAGAGAGAGAGAGAGAGGCTACCAACTAACAAAATTAGGGGGAGAGATGGAGATGAATAGATAGAGACGATGCTACCTATGATAGGTACACACACACACACTTAATGAGAAATAAGGGAGAAAAAAAAAAGAGAACGAGGAAAAAGAAACCATGAGAGATTGTTAGAGAGAGAGAGAGAGAGGCATAATGAGAAAGAAGGGAGAAAAAAAAGAGAGCGAGGAGAAAGAAACTATGAGAGATTGTTTGAGAGAGAGAGAGAGAGAGAGAGAGAGAGAGAGAGATTTAGATAGATTTTATTATTGTCCTCGAAGGTCAAATATGACCTATGGAACCAAATTTACATGTGATGTAGTATGTGTATGGCATGAGTGACTCTCGATGCTCCAAAATTGTGGTAATGAGAGTCGCAATGGAGAGCCCACACTCTGTGGCTAGGAGAGGAAAGTGTGTAGGTCTATGTCATGGCTGAAAATGTGAGAGAAGCAAGTTCGGATATGACCAAAAGCTGAGCACTCTAGAAGTGTGTGGTTCTCAAACTCTCAAACTTGCAGTGAGCATAATATGCACAGTCGCTTTGACTCTTCTCCATTGCCCCAACACCCTGTCTCACATCGAAGGAAATGGGAGCTAAGCCAAATGGCTGCGATAGTGCATATCGCCGACAAGGGGATAGGCTCAAGCATGTAAGTGTGAGTACGGTTTCCTCTTGCAGCAAAGAACATGGTTTTGTAGTTGGGGGCAATATGGGTGGTGTAATGTATGAAGCGTGATCCACCAAATTTCTCCCAAGCCGTAATACATTGGCGTTGTAGAAAAGCTTCATTTACTTGCGAGTCAATTGAAGCATCATGTAGCAAGTGTAATGCATCCCATCTTCCAAATCACTTCTTTATGTCTTGCATCCATCCCGTGCTCAAGATCTTGCTTTTATGCGTCTTTTGAACATTTTTCCTTGCTTCCCATGTAATTGTAGGAAGTCAATGTGAGGGGTTTTGACGCATCTTTATCATGTACTCCACAACCCTTTCCATGCCCATAAGCTCAATTAGAAGAGATCCCGACTCAAGAAGTAGGATCATATATTGTGTTTGTGTCTTAACTTGGAGAAAGTTTGTAAGAAAACACTTTTGGACATTCTCAAACTCTTTCCAAGTAGACTTTGAGATGCTCCCACCCCACACTTCAACTCCATAAAGAAGAACCGGTGTCACCAATGCATCAAAAATGTACTTCTTGAGAACCCAACACTTGATGTTTCCTGCATTACAAGTGTTCTCAAGTGCATAATATGCTCTCTTTCCCGCTTCCAAATGATGCATAGCACATTCATGCCACTTGTGATTGGATGGAACCTCAAGGCCAAGGTACTTAAAGCTCTCAACAACTTCAAGTGTCTCCTTGTTGTACACAATGCATGGCTTCTCCTTATGGTTGGTTTTCACAAGCCGCAACCTTTGTTTTGGATTCATTCACAATCAGCCCACTATCAAGAAAAAGTTCTCAAGGACAGCCATAAGCTTTTGTGCATCTTCTAAAGTGTGTGCTAGAAGCACTACATCATCCACATACAACAAAAGCATGATTACCACATTGCAAATAGTGACCTCTTTAATGCCTTCTTCTTGCATAAAGTCAAGTACCATTTGTTCCAATTGATTGATGCATAGACCAAAGAGAGTTGGTGAAAACGGACATCCTTGTTTAACCCCAATAGTGCTTACAATTTTTTTTGAAATTTCTCTTCATGTGCGCAATTGACAAATCACCTTCTCATAGATTTGAGTAACCGCACGCATAAACTCACTTGGCACTTGGAGTTCTTCCATCCTTATCCACAAATTGTTACATGGAATCATATCAAAGTCTTTCTTAGAGTCCACAAAACAACAATACAATCGCTTGCCTTTCAATTGACTTTCCTCCATGAGAACACGAAGAGTGACAAGATGATTAGTGGTGCTATGACATTGGCAAAAACCTGCTTGTCCTTTTGCATGCTTGTCATTCTCTTCATCCCAATCACTCAATTTCATCTCCATTATGCACCCAAACAACTTTTCCATAAGAGATCCAATCATTATAGTCCAGTAGTTGTTTACATTCTTTACATCCCCTCCTTTATGCGAAGGTTAACCCAATTAGTACTCCAATCATAAGGCATACCATGTTGAAGTGCAAGGTTGAATATATCACACATCCACTCATAGGTAAAATCTCCTATCCATTTGATCATCTCCGGCTTGATACCTTAAAAATCTCCTGCTTTGTGAGTGACCAACTTTTCAAGCCCATCACATACATCCTCAATAGTTAAAAAAAGAGGGCATACATGGGAGTGAACCATAAAATTGTATTTTTTCAACATTTACTTTCTCATATAATTGCCTGCAATGTGTATACATATCCACAAGACTCAAGTTACCAAAATTCTCAACCCGCTTGCCCCTCAAGTTTCTCCAAAATCTTCCACATGCATGTGCCTTTTCTTAGACTTGAAAAAGTTGTTGCTTTACTTCCCATCTTCTTCTTTTCTTTTGAATCAATACCTTGTATGTATGCAAATCAACTTGATAGTTGTCTTTGTCCTTAGTTGCATCAAGCTTTATTAAGGGCTTTTGAGCATCTTGACATTCTTTATAAAACCACCTTTTGCGTGATCTATCTTTATTGATACCATGGAGATGCTTTATGGCAAAGCATTCTTCGGCACAAGAACAAATAACTTTCTTGAAAGCTTCCCATTTAGTTTCCAATGGTGCGCAATATTGAAGCTTTGTCATCCATAACTTTTGCTCAACCATTTCAGTGTACATTGGTACCCATTTGAAATCCATATATAGTGATAATTTCTCTTTCCTTTGGCTGAGATTATCATGCTTAGCTGCTCTCCACATCAAAGGTCGATACATAAGGTCCGATGGTTAGATTCCGGGGTCCATTGGCCAAACATAAAACTCTTTATGCGATACATGATGGATTCGGAGAGTATGATATAGTCAATCACACTATCCTCATTATGTTTTCTACATGTAAATCCATTCGTTCCACTCCACAAAGATACACCATTCGCAATGAGCATATATGTGCTATTACACATGTGTAAAAGTAACTTTCCATAGTGATCCGGCTCTTTCTCATCCATTGAAATACGATCATACAAGTATACTTTCTCCAACCTTGAAATGTATGGCATATCAAATTGTTGAGTATTATGTTGCAATGTTTTTGTGCGAGCATTCATATCCCCAAATACAATAACATCACCTTAGCCTTTGAAATATGCAATGTCCTCTTCTAAATTAAAAAATGGCTTATCTCTATCTATGCAAGCACAAAAGGGGGAATCATGATGAGGAATGTAGCAACCGGCTACAAAAATGGGTGCTCTTTTTGGTATGCCATAGAATATGAGAGCCGAAGGCTCAATATTGATGTACGAGTCTTGGGCATTTATGAGAAAGAGCTTTTAGCTATTCTACATGCCCTAGACACATGGAAGCACTACCTATTGGGGACTCCATTTATCCTACGAACCGACCACCAAAGTCTCAAGTATTTCATGACGCAAACCAAGATTTCTAACAAACAAATGAGGTGGGCAAATTTTCTTTCACAATTTAATTTCCATATTGCTCACATAGCTGGTAAGCACAATCAAGTGGCCTATGCACTTTCACGACGACCCAAAGTTAATGCGGTGTCTATAGCTACTCACAATGATCTATCCTCTATGATAGATGAGTATGCTACTGACCCTGACTTTAGATACATAATATCAGCCCTTGCTTTGGGGAAGAAAGAGAAACCATTCACCTTGCAGGATGGTTATCTTCTCCACGGAAATAGGCTATGTGTTACCCATTCCCTTCGTGAGAAAGTTATGTATGAATCCCATGCTCCTCCATATGCGGAGCATAGAGGTATTCAACCTACTCTCCGAGGAGTAGAGATGTACTTCTATTGGCCTACCATGAAAGTGGACATACAAGAGTATGTTTCAAAATGTGCAGTATGCCAAAAGACCAAGTATGATAGAGGCAAGAAACCTGGATTACTCCAGCCATTGCCTATCCCAAATTCACCATGGGAGAGTATATCCATGGATTTCATCTTTGGATTACCCAAGTCTATCCATGGGAATACAGGAATATGGACAATAGTTGATAGGTTTAGCAAGCAAGCACACTTTATTCTTGTCAAAAAGACTATTAAGGCACATCAAATGGCAACTCTCGTCATATCTCAGATTTTCAAGCACCATGGATTACCCACATCCATCGTGTCAGATAGAGATCCTAGAATGACCAGTAATTTCTGGAAAGGTCTCTTTGAAAATCTAGGAACAAGATTGAATTTCTCTTCAGTCTATCACCCACAAACGGATGGCCAAAGTGAGATAGCCAATCTTACCATACTTGATCTACTCAAGACTTATGTTTCCAGAGTAGATCAACGCTCACAATGGGAAAAGTACTTACCTCTTGTAGAGTATGCCTATCAATAATACTGTACATACTTCTATGGGAAAAGCACCCTTTGAGATCATTGAGGGAAGACCTAAAAGTCCCTTTCTACTCAAAGTACATGGGAAGATCTTCTCCGCCGATGAGTATAGCCTTGACCTACAAGAATCTTTTCAAAAGATTAGGGAGGCTATATCCATCTCTCAACAAATGCAAAAAGTTGCTGCTGATAAGCACATAAGAGCCTTAATGTTAAAAAAAAATGATTGGGTCTTACTCAAGTTTTCGAAGGCTCGATTAAGGCAAACGACGGGCAAAAATCCTACAGGCCATCAAAAGAATTATGCTAAACTAGCAAAAAGATACTATGGTCCTTTCCAAATCTTGAAGCCCATCAATGAAACGGCTTATCAACTCAGGTTGCCCAACCATTGGCTCATACACAATTCCTTTCATGTAAGCCTACTTAAGCCCTACAAAAGAGAGCCACCAACTGAACTAATTATTGAAGACCCTCCCGAAGTTGAAGACCAAGAAGAGGTGCTACAACCGGAAGCTGTCCTTCGGCATGAAGACAAGGTGCTATGAAATGGTAAGATTATCCGACGGTATCTTATTAAGTTCAAAAATTATCCTTTTGAAGATGCTAGCTGGATGCAAGGAATAAAGCTTAAGGATAGTATGAACCTTGTCAATGCTTACAATGCTACATTAGAGTAAGAAAATGTACAAATTTCTTTTAAATGACTCATGTTTTTGTCTTATAAGACTAGTCCTCTTTTTAATTGTGCACAAATTTAACTATAATTCATGCTTAGAATCATGTTTGTGATGACGACGTCTCTCAAACACCAAGTAGAATTTTTCACTCTACTTTGGGAGAATGAAATGGACTAAAGAGCAGACATGCTTGCGGCATATGTCTCCCAAGCACCAAATGGATTAGTCATCCATCTTGGAAAGATGTCATAGGGTAAAAAGGGATCCTCTACCCGCTAAGTAAAATTGACTAATGACTAAGGCTTTATCTCTTCTACCTCATAGTCGAGGACGACTATGATTTCAAGAGAGAGGTAATGTCATAAAATCTAATATCTAATATCTAACCAACCCAAATGATTTTCTCATATTAAACTAATCACTTAATGTGGGAGAATAAACGGGAACAAGGGTTAACATATAGACATGTGCTTATAGATCTATCTCAACATAGGGCAAATGGTAAAGGGGCCCAAATGAGAGATGGTCTATCAAAGAGCAAGGCTAACCAATGGAGCATAGGACCTTAGGGTTAGCTTCATTGAAGTCCTCCAATAATGTGTGTAAAAGTCCTTTGACCTTAGGTAAGCAAGGGCTGACCTTGAGGCGCGGGAACCCGACCCAGCTCGAGGTGCTTGTCCTGCTTGTCATGCTTGATGATTAAGGTGCTTGAGGTGCTTGATGATTGAGGTGCTTGAGATGCTGGAGGTGCTTAATTATTGAGATTCTTGAGGTGCTTGACATGCTTGAGATGCTAGGGTTGCACTTAAGGTGAGAACCTAGCCCAAGCTTAAAGTGCTTAACGGCCAAGCTTCTGGTGGGAACTGGGCCTATGTATGAGGGGCTTGAAGTGTCAAAAAGTCAAATATTCAATACCTACAAGGAGGGGGCAAGCCCTATATGAGGGGGGATGAGAGAGAACACCCACACACTCACACAAGGCATGCATGGTACAAAGAAAGCAAGAGGGACACTTGTCAAGTTCCTCCTCATGTTGCCCTCATGGTGTGCTTGAAGCCTATTGGTTGGCCACCCAAGGGGTCCAATAATAATTTAGGAGATTTAATTAATTGATTTAGCATTTATCTAGCCCTCTCTCTCAAAGGGGAAAAGGGGACACTTGCCTGAAGGCTACCCTTGCTGCTTGTAATGCCTCATGCTTGTGATTGGCTAGGCCTGGAGGGGTCCAATGAGCTTCAAGCATGAGCTACAAGGGGGGGTCGACCCAAGAAAGCTAGGGGGTTTCTTAGGGGGTATACTCACACACACACACACTCACAAACACTCTCATTGTGTGCTATGCAAAGTGCAAGAGCTCCCTCTCCTTCTCCAAGCAAGTAGAGGTTGAGAGTCTACACTGACACTCTTGGATATGGAGTGCAAATCCAACCAAGAGCCATGCTTCAATGCTTAATCTTTCCATCTCCTTCTTCTTCATTACTATGCTATTATGTATGCTAGCAACAAGAGTTATGATAAGTGAGGATTTAATTCTTTCTCCTACAAAATGTTTCTTCTTCCTCTTCACTACCCTCATTCCCTACTAGCTCTCTCCACCTTCAAAGGTGTTTGAGGTCTTGGGACTGAGGCTTGGGATAGTTGAAGCTTTCTTCAAGTTTATGTTATGTTTGTGATGCATGAATCTTTCCATCTTCATTGCATCACCTAAGTCACAAGGAACACAAAGATTGTATTGTAACAAGTCTCTCTTAATGGGATAAATCATAATACAAATGCCTATTGGAGGAGGGACCGGCTCCACATAAATCCAGTCCTCAACTGTTGTCATGTTCTCTAATTTCTCTCTCTTGCAAAAGTATTGTTCATGCCAAGTTAACTAATTGCTATGATTATGTTGCTATCTTCAATTATGTTCACCCGCTATGCTCACAAAGTCATTTCTCAAAGTACTCTCATTAATTTCTGCTACTCTCAAATTAAATAGGCCAATTCCATTACATTGGTATCAAAGAATTTGGGTTCTCTTTTCTTGCTTAAGAAGAGAGGTCCTTAAGTAGCCTATAAATGGTTGATGTGGTTAATTATATTAGGGTAAGTGGAACTGGGATCTATTATCGGTTTTGTTGAGCCCACTATGTGGGGGATGGTGCACACCTCGGGAGCTTTGGACTTAATAATGGAGTCTTTTTAGACTTGCCTACGGCTTTACCATTATTGATCCATAAGAAGTCCGAAAGGAGCTAGCCCTCGGCAACTCTACTATGATAGACCTACTCCTCTACTCTCTATAATTAACCACTTCGAGCCATGGGTGTAGATACTTAAGAGCCGATTTTCAAAGGCTAAGAGGAGTGACAACTAAGGTTTTGAATTGCCAAAGCATACACTAAGTACATACATAAATTTTGTTAACATGGCTGACAATAATCAAGAGAGTAGAATGAACATTGATAGCTTTGATTTTTCACATGAAGGTGCTAATGATGATGCTCCCATGTTTGTGAATTATCTCGTCACTAGGTTGCAGCAAGCTATGGGTAACCCTGATTTGCAAGCCAAAGTTACTCAACAACTTCGTGCTTATGGTATTTCCCTTCCTCTCCAAGAGGAGAGAGAGCTTAGGAGGCCTCTTGAAGAGAACCCCAAAAGAAGACTCTCTCCCATTCGAGAGGAGGAATCCAAAGAGCAAGAAAGCAATGAAAGTTTAAGTTCCTCTGAAGATGTGGCTCCACAAAGACGGCGGTCTAGACGATCTCCCACTCCTCCCAAGAGGAAAAGATCAACACATAGTCCTTCTCCTCATCATTTTGAAAGGCAAGAGAGGAAAAAAAGGAAGAAAAGGGCTAGGAAGAGGTCACCCTCTTCTCCTTCTTCTTCACCTTCCTCCTCTTCCAACGAAAGTTATGGCTATTCTCCTAGAGAATACAAGAGGGGAGGACATCGCAAATCATTTCCTATGCTTGGGGAAAGGTAAGAGATCATGATGCCTTCATCTTGTTTGACCCTGGCTCTACTCTCAACTTCATATCAACGGAGTTGGCCACCAAGTTGGGCATTCAAGATTTTGAGATGGGAGATATAGTAGTGGCTGATGCAGCTTTCAAGGGACAACAAGCCTCCATCACTCCCTTGATTGGGAAGTTGAGGCTTCATGTCCAAAGCTATGTTGACAAAGAAGACTTCTTCATCTCTCCTCTCCAACATGAGGATGTTATCCTAGGGGCACCATGGTTTGATCGCATGGCTGCCAACATGAAGTTCCCTGAAAGGAAAATCTACTTCACCTACAGGGGAAAGAACATGTATATAGATGCTAGTGAGCGTGGTCGCACTATTCCACTTGTAAATCCTCTTGCTTTTGATAAGTCAATGAAGAGCTCAGTTCCTGCGTACATGATTTTTGTCAAAGAGTCTCTAAAAGATACTAATGTTTCATCAAATGTAAATGGTAGGAATCAAGAAGAGTTAGAGTTGTCTAATTTTCTAAAAGGATTCCAAGATGTGTTCATCAATGATATCCCTATGGACTTACCTCCAAAACGAGGGGATGATGACCATCGCATTGAGCTCCTTCGTGGAATCTCACCACCTAACAAGCCTCCTTATCAAGTCTCACAAGCTCAACAAGAGGAGATCATGAGGCAAGTACAAGAGCTGGTAGACAAAGGGATGGTGAGGCCTAGTTCCTCTCCCTTTTGTTCTCCAGTCCTTTTAGTGCAAAAGAAAGATGGTACATACCGTATGTGTGTGGACTATCGAGCACTAAACCATATCACTATCAAAAACAGATTTCCCATACCTCGGGTAGAAGATTTGTTTGATAAGCTACAAGGCTCTACCTACTTCAGTAGGATTGACCTTAAGAGTGGCTATCATCAAATAAGGATAGTGGATGAAGATATCTTAAAGACCGCGTTTCGCACAATGTTTGGTCTTTATGAATATCTAGTCATGCCTTTTGGCTTGACCAATGCACCAGCTACGTTCAATCATTTGATGGAGAAAATTTTTAGACCATACCACAAATTCACTGGAGTGTTCTTTCATGATATCATCATCTACTCCAAGTCTTTGGAAGCAACATCTCCGAGTGATTTTTCAAGCATTGAGGGAGAATAAGCTTTTTCTCAACCAAAAGAAAAGCGAATTCTTCCTTCAAGAGATTCAATACCTAGGTCATATTATCTCTAAATATGGTATCCGAATGGATCCATCAAAGTTAGAGGTAATAAAAGCATGGCCTAACCCAAGAAATCTACATGAGCTAAGAAGCTTTGTTGGTATGTGCGCATACTATAGACGCTTCATAGCAAAATTCTCTCAAGTAGCAGGACTACTACACAACTTAACTAAGAAGAACGTTAAGTTTGTATGGACTGCTAAGGAGCAAAATGCTTTTGAAAATATCAAAGAGAAGCTTCCTTCCCAACCAGTCCTCATGCTTCCGGATCTCTCAAAGCCATTTGAGGTTCAATGTGATACTTGTGGTGATTGCCTTCGAGCAGTTTTGCTTCAAGAAGGGCATGCCATAGCATATGAGAGCCGAAGGCTCAATATTGATGAACGGGTCTTGGGCATTTATGAGAAAGAGCTTTTAGCTGTTCTACATGCCCTAGACACATGGAAGCACTACCTATTGGGGACTCCATTTATCCTACGAACCGACCACCAAAGTCTCAAGTATTTCATGACGCAAACCAAGCTTTCCGACAAACAAATGAGGTGGGAAAATTTTCTTTCGCAATTTAATTTCCATATTTCTCACATAGCTGGTAAGCACAGTCAAGTGGCCAATGCAGTTTCACGATGACCCAAAGTTCATGCGGTGTCTATAGCTACTCACAATGATCTATCCTCTATGATAGTTGAGTATGCTACTGGCCCTGACTTTAGAGAAGTAATGTTAGCCCTTGCTTTGGGGAAGAAAGAGGAACCATTCACCTTGCAGGATGGTAATCTTCTCCACGGAAATAGGCTATGTGTTACCCATTCCCTTCGTGAGAAAGTTATGTATGAATCCCATGCTCCTCCATATGCGGGGCATAGAGGTATTCAACCTACTCTCCGAGGAGTAGAGACGTACTTCTATTGGCCTACCATCAAAGTGGACATACAAGAGTATGTTTCAAAATGTGTAGTATGCCAAAAGACCAAGTATGATAGAGGGAAGAAACCTGGATTACTCCAGCCATTGCCTATCCCAAATTCACCATGGGAGAGTATATCCATGGATTTCATCTTTGGATTACCCAAGTCTATCCATGGGAATACAGGAATATGGACAATAGTTGACAGGTTTAGCAAGCAAGCACACTTTATTCCTGTCAAAAAGACTATTAAGGCACATCAAATGACAACTCTCTTCATATCTCAGATTTTCAAGCACCATGGATTACCCACATCCATCGTGTCAGATAGAGATCCTAGAATGACCATTAATTTCTGGAAAGGTCTCTTTGAAAATCTAGGAACAAGATTGAATTTCTCTTCGGCCTATAACCCACAAACGGATGGCCAAAGTGAGATAGTCAATCTTACGATACTTAATCTACTCAAGACTTATGTTACCGAAGTAGATCAACGCTCACAATGGGAAAAGTACTTACCTCTTGTAGAGTATGCCTATCAATAATACTGTACATACTTCTACGGGAAAAGCACCGTTTGAGATCATTGAGGGAAGACCTAAAAGTCCATTAGGAAATTTCGGAGGTCATTTGGAGGGCCTTCTAAGAAAATGTATTTTTTGCACACTCTCTCTAGAAAAAATGGCAAATAAAAGAGCTGGGTCTTTCATAGTAAAACTTCAAAAAGTGTACTTTAAGTAGATTCCTTACTCTTCTGAACATTCGTTCGTAGTGATTGAGGGATAATCCTCTTTTCAGTTGCATTGAATGAACCTCGTCAATATGGAGGGAATGAGGCTAACATGGAGGGACGAATCCGCAGCCGCTATTCACTTTCCATTAAACCTGCACATTTGGCTAATGGCGCACTCCTCAAAGGGCACAAATGTTACCTAGAAACGAGCCAAATATCACCTTCACATTGATTTGGACAATGAGTACCAACCATTGATTAAGCGCAGTAAAACAAGCACACATATACCTCCCGCTTCCATAGACACGCTCAGAGCTCAAGGAGCTAAACACATAGATATCTGGACGAGAGGCTCTCTCTACCCTAAGAATCCAATAACTAATGCGTCTCCACCGTTTGTCAATCCTACAAGCTTATTGACCTTTGCTGGTGATGGAGAAAAGGGCCTTCTGGGTTATTGTAAATCACTTACAAGAGAAGCTGAAACTTACAAGAGCATTCTCCAAGCTCAACAATGTGAGATTGTTTGCCTTTCACATTTACATTCTACAGATCAGGTTACCATTTTGCAACATAAAACAGAGGTACAAGAACTGAAAGGAAAGGTGCGAAGTTGTCAAATGAAGGACACCATCTTGGGTGGTCGTATCCGAAAGAAGAAATTGCGCAATCTTGAAACATTGCACGTTGCATCAGGAGGTCTCAAGAAAAGAATCCGAGCATTAAGGTGATGCTTCTTGGTTGGCTACATTGTCTTAGTTAAGTAATCTTTTTGTTTTTTCTTGTTATGCATTGTTTTCATGTGCCTAAATAGTGTTAGTGAAGCAAATTTTCTGTTATTTACTTATGCATTGTCTTCATGTAGAAATTCAATCTATCCTGACAAGGAAAACATTGACCCCAAAGCCAATATAGGAAAGAGATTGAAGCCACTTATAAGTAGAAGCCTAGCAGTAGATATAGTACATGACAAGAAGTTTAAGGTCCTACAACGAAATGTAGTGGACCGCTTTATTTCAGAGAACTCAGTGCCTGCAAAAGAGATACAAGGCACACTTGATTCACTTGGTGTAAGCAAAAGAGGATATTCGGCTATCCAAAAGTCTGTCTCATCCATCTTTGTTAGGAAGGGTATAAAATCCAAACTTCTACCATCAGCCTCAAGTGTTTGGAAAGAGAGGCTTCAGCTTAACGAGGCACAGGGAGACTATCTTGGACAGCCCTTTCATATTAAAGCAACTTACAGTGGCCATGGAGCAAACATGGCATATGATGAGTTCAACAATATTTTTATGGACTTGCGGATATTACAGAAGAGAATGGTGGAGTTTTACAACATCACATTTGAAGAGTCACGTGGGGTATTACATTTTGTGTTAAAACTGGATGAGTGTGAGCTTGTTAAAGAGAAAAATCTAGAGCGTGTTACTATTACTTTAATGAATAGATCCCTCTCAAAGTGTCCCAGTGATGATCCTTTATATTTTAGTGTTCAATCAGAATCTAACATATGGTGGCTTGGTGCATTTGAGGTAAGCGAGATTCTCAAGTAAGCTCAAATTTTTAGATCTACTTAAGTCTCATTTATTTTGTGTTGCAGGTAAAGAAAGAAGATCATGAGATTCTATATTGGGTGTTCCATCGAACTAATATTCCGGAGGTGATTGATCGACAGACTAACCAGGGAGAGGTACTACGTCTAGATGGAAGGGGAGACTTTCAAGTTCAGTGGCATCTTGCAGGTGACCTTAAAACATTAAAGTGCATGTATAATTGTGGAATGGGTGCAATGGCAAAGTCACCGTGTTTGTTCTGCATGGAGCCTGCAAAGGTCATGGACCCAAAGTGGTGGAGAAAAGCTCCAACACGTCACATTGAGGATCCTGCTTTTCGACCGGTTTTGAAAATACCACTTGTGAATGTCCACATTTGTACAATGCATGCCCTTTGTAGAATTGTGGAGAAATTGGTCTACTTATACATCGGGTTTTCTTGGAAGATTAAGAACTCCGCAGAACGACAAGTAGCCCTGCAGTGCTTAGAAATGGTACTGTCGGATATGGGGCTTCATGGTGGCAATGTGAAAATCCAGCGGGATGAAAAGAGATCAACTGCTGAGAAGGATGTCCCATGCAAACCATCCATCGGTGGGGTGAAGGCACGGAGGTTTTTATCTAAGCCCCAAGGTACAAGAGATCCAAAGCTAACAAAGCATGGAAAAATATATTACACATCTTATGTTAGCAAGGTAGAGTATCAGAGCTGGAAAAAGCTACATATTGCAGTCAAAGACCACGAACCAACTACTCGTAACGCGAAGGCTGAGGTTTGGCGATCAATAGACATCCTATTTTTGATGTGCGACAAAGATGACTGGTCACAAGGTGATATGAACAAGTTCAAGGAAAATCTCAACCTTCTGAAAAAATCATTCAAGACAGCATGGACAGACACCCAGATTACTCACTACATGGTATTATCATGTATTTCTTTCTCTCTTATGTGCAAATATGTGACTGTAAAACATTCTAACTAATCTGTTTTCATATCCAGCACATCATCTTCAATCATTTGCCATATTTTATACAGAAGTATGGGAACCCGGCAATATGGAATACCCAAGGGATGGAAAAGTCTCATTACATGGCGAGAAATGCTTATTTCAGGCACACACGACATGGTGGCTCTCGAATCAAGGCTAACAGTTTGAGAGAACTATTTGAATGGTTCTATCGTAGAATCATTCATTGAATGCAGGCAAAAGAAGTCTTGGCAAATTCAGCAACAACACAAGCCATCAGACATTTACAACAACAAAAAGCTAAAAGATCAATGGCATACAACAACTCCGGAGCTCGTGAAAGTCAACGAAGGTGGAGAGAGACAATGGTGTATGTGAATCACAAGTGGAGAAAGATACTCTGAGTGGATGACATTGTACAAAATTTATGTAATACATGATCTTATACAATTGCTACTTGAAGTGTATCAAGATTTTGCAGGTTCAATTTTGTTTTTTGGCACGTCACCCTTGTAACGAATCATGAGATGTTTGCCATACTCTAAAAGTTCATCTGGGTTTTGTCTACCAAGAGCTAGTGCCATTGCTGTGTAGGTGTAGTAATACGCTGCCCGACCACCTGTATAGCCTGGGCAGTAACCAAAACAATCTCTAGCAAACACTTTGTCCACAAGAATGACTTTATCTGCACTTTTGGGCAGCACCGGTCCACCCAAGAAGCGTGATAGTGTCTTGAATGTGTAAGTTGCTATTGAACCCTCTTGTGACATGGAATTGTGAAAAACTACTATCGGCGACTCACAAAGCTTTGAAAGGTACTGTGCTAGGGCCGCATCCCTTCCTCGATACTCTCTTGTACGGCGAGGTGGTCATCCTTGTCAGCAATCCAAGACTGCACATACAATGTCAGAAATGACACAAAGAGAGAGAGAGAGAGAGAGAGAGAGAGAGAG